>NW_025541564.1:239138-419435 GCF_017591435.1 Portunus trituberculatus | reverse complement strand
ATTGATACGGACATACTTGCATTAGTTATACAAGCCGAATAAGTGTTGTGGACAGACTGCTTTGAGCTGGTGTAGCTGTGAATAGTTCCTCGTCAAAGTGCCAGTGGAGGAGGCCATTGCCCCGCAGTCCAGAGTTGCCATTTGGTATTTTTCAATACCAAATTAATGGTAAATTTGATATTGAAAAATCCATTTGGTATTGAAGCACCGTGTCTTTCATATCTAAGTCAGTTCATGGTGAATTTTTACCTGTGCATAATCATTTTGTTTTCATCGTCATCCTGCAGACCCGAGACGCCAGGATTAGCATTATAAGGCTACAAATAAATAGTCATTAGTTATGGCCGCGCCGACCAAGTAGCGACCCACGACAACTAATTTTTATATCCTCCCAGGCCTGTTCCTCCCTCTCATAACGTCCGGTTCTCACGCTTCGGTTTCGAGACGTGTACGCGTCTCATACAAGTCCAGCAGCGACAGACGCGTCCCCTCAGGAGGCTCGCCAGTGCTTCCATTTTAGGGTAAAATACCCTAAACTAGGGTAATTGGACCCTTCTTAGGGTAATGTTTAGGGTAATGCATAAACTAGGGTAATTTTAGGGTAATCTGCCGTCCTATGAATAGGTGTGCTTGGAATGGTGCCAATCTGGTGGCAGGCTGGTTCTCTTTCATGTTCGATTCATGTACACAATCATCCCCGTGACTTGTATCATCCCTTCACCGCCCCACCCCACCAAAACCCCTTTCTCCCCAGTCTCCACTCACCCGTCTACTACGCGTACACGTTTTGGACCTTCGAACACAGTGCTTCCATTTTAGGATAAAATACCCTAAACTAGGGTAATTGGACCCTTCTTAGGGTAGTGTTTAGGGTAATGCATAAACTAGGGTAATTTGGGTAATCTGCCGTCCTATGGATAGGTGTGCTTGGAATGGTGCCAATCTGGTGGCAGGCTGATTCTCTTTCATGTTCGATTCATGTACACAATCATCCCCGTGACTTGTATCATCCCTTCACCCGCCCGCCCACCCCATCCCCTTTCTCCCCAGTCTCCACTCACCCGTCTACTACGCGTACATGTTTTGGACCTTCGGTTAGATCGCAGTTCACACACAGAGTCAGTCACTTGCGAGGACGAGTCCACACAGAGCAGCCGCAGTAGTGGCTGTAGTGTAGTCCTGTGTGTGTGTTGGGGGTGGGGGGCAATATTTAAACTTATGTATGATAAAAGTGCATTAATCAACAATTAATGGGCAACTTCGACAATCTAGGGTAAAACACTCGAATCTAGGGTAAAATTGACAAAAATCTAGGGTAAGATAAGATTTCATCAACTCATGGAAGCACTGAGGCTCGCACGGGCGGCACGGCAGTCAGTTAATTCAAAGACGCCATCCCGCACAGACTACCTCCACAACCACGCTATTTACTCGCGTTTTGAGCTTCTATCTTTCCCTGGATCCATGAGCCTGAAAACACTTCTCAGCTTCTAACATGGCCTCCACACGGTAAGTTAATAATTAAGCTTGTCGTGAAGCATGTAGAATGGCTGTGTATACACTCGCATGATGAATGAAGTGATGCCACTAAGTACGAATTTCGATTAGTTGATGTTTGAAGGACAACGTGTGTGTGTGTGTGTGTGTGTGATGGAAAAGTATCCTAAACTTCTAACTCCTGAACCAGCTTTTTCAAGGGTATGATTTAGGTTTACTTACATGTTTAGGTTAATCTTTGCATGTTGTTTGAACTCTATATACCGTTACTATTGTTATTACAGTACCTGTGGAAGCAACAGTTAATATACCGATTTCAGAATGGGAGAAAAAGGGAGCACAAAGATATTCCTGAGACAGCACTTAGGAAACGAATAAAGAAGTCTACTCCTGCTCCAGACAATACATCCACAAGGATTGTGTCTGCTCCTACATGGGGCATCCCTTGATATTTGCCAGACAGAGAACCTGGCGAGGATGACTTGATTATTTCAGAGCATATAAATGCTCTGAAATGAGAAAATAAAAAACCCTAATTATGAAAGGGTCTGCTTGCTGATGTCCAAGACATTATCAGAGCCCAGAAAAAGATAGTAACAGAGGGCATTCCCATTCCAGATTTGAAAAAACATTACCCATGACTGTTTGGTGAAGAAGAGGTATATATAGTTAATAGTTCTTAGGTAGTGCTTATGTAGTACCCACTTCTTAACATATTTTCAATTGCTGTGTATATATATATATATATATATATATATATATATATATATATATATATATATATATATATATATATATATATATATATATATATATATATATATATATATATATATATATATATATATATATATATATATATATATATATATATATATATATATATATATATATATATATATATATATATATATATATATATATATATATATATATATATATATATATATATATATATATATATATATATGTATTCATCTAGTTGTATTCACCTAGTTGTAATTTTACAGGGCCTGGGTATCATACTCGTGTGGCCCCGTCTCCATATCTACACACATCCAACTTTCCTTTAAAACTATGCACACCTCGCTGACACCACCTCCTCACTCAAACCATTCCACACCTCCACACATCTTTGTGGAAACTATATTTCTTCACATCCTTCAAGCATATTCCTTGGCTATCTTTTTACTATGCGATCTTGTAGTTCTATTTAAGTTTTCCTCTCTCAACATCATTTGCTCATTATCCACTTCATCCAGTCCATTCAACAGTTTATAAACCTGTATTAAATCTCCTCTTTCTCTTCTTTGTTCCAAGGTAAGCAAATTCATTTCTTTTAATCTCTCCTCATAGGTCATTTCTGCCAATTCCGGAACCATTTTTGTTGCCATTCTCTGCAATCTCTCCAACTTCCTTATATGCTTCTTTTTATAAGGGGACCAAACCACTCCAGCATATTCCAATCTTGGTCTAATTACCGTACTAATTAATTTCTTCATCATATCTTTATCCATATAATGGAAGGCTAATCCAATATTTTTTATCAAATTATACGTTTCTCCAAACATCTTATCAATATGAGCCTCAAACTGCCCATGGTCTTGTATTATCACTCCCAAATCCTTTTCCTTTTCCACCTTTTTCAACACTACTTCTTCACCCATCTTATATGACCCTCTTGGCCGTCTTCCACTCTTCCCCATCTCCATCACATGACTTTTGCTCAGATTAAATTCCATTTGCCACCTCTTGCTCCACTCCCAAATCTTATCCAGGTCTGCCTGTAAAATTTCACAATCTTCTTCACTCTTCACACACCTACACAACTTCGCATCATCCGCAAACAAATTAATATAACTGTTTACTCCTCTGGCATGTCATTAATATATACAAGGAAAAGTATTGGTGCCAGCACTGAGCCTTGTGGGACTCCACTCTCCACCACCAACCAGTCCGACTTTGCATCCCTTATTACCGTTCTCATCTCCCTCCATCTCAAGTAGTTTTCCATCCACTTTAACACTTTTCCTTTCAGTCCTCCATAAATCTCTAATTTCCATAACAGTCTCATGTGAGGTACCTTGTCAAAAGCTTTCTTTAAATCCAAATATACACAGTCCATCCATCCCCTCTCTCTTGTATTTTGTCAACCACTCTTGAATAAAAGCTCAGTAGATTTGTTACACATGACCTCCCTTTCCTGAAGCCAAATTGATGATCCGATAATAACTTATGATCCTCCAGGAACCGTATCCAATATTTCTTTATCACCCTCTCACAAATCTTACCGACCACACTTGTTAGAGACACAGGTCTATAGTTAAGAGGCTCTTCCTTACTGCCTCCCTTATAAATGGGCACCACTTCAGCTCTCTTCCACTCTACTGGTACTTCCCTGTTTCTAATGAACACCTTATAATATCATATAATGGATCAATCAATTCTTCTCTACACTCCTTCAATAATTTTCCTGAAACTTCATCTGGTCCCATCGCTTTATCATCTTTAAGTTCCTCCAACATTTTATATAACTCCTTTTAGGTATCTTAATGTCATCCATGTGCACATTTCCTTGTACATTCTGAGGCTTTACAAACATTGTTTCTTCAGTAAATACTTGCTGAAACCTATTATTTAGCAATTCCGCTATATTCTTAGGGTCATCTACTATCCCTTGCTCTCCTTTTAATCTTTCAATGGACTCTCTTTTTAAGTTTACCATTTATGAACCTGTAAAACAATTTTGGATGTTCCTTACTCTTGTCTACAATATCTTTTTCAAATTTTCTTTCTTCCTCCTCCTTACCCTCACATACTCATTTCTCGCCACTCTATAATTCTCCTTATTTAGTATATTCCTGCTCTTTTCCATCTTTTCCAAGCCACATCTCTTTTCCTTAGCCTTAACACAAGTTGCATTAAACCAATCCTTTCTTCCTTCCTCTCTCGGTTTATACTTTGGTACAAATTTCATAACTCCTTCTTTATAATATTTCATAAAAATCTCATATTTCTTTTGCACTTCTCTGATTTGTAACATCTCCTCCCAATCTAATTTTCTGAAATAATTTTTCAAACTTTCTGTGTCCATCTTTCTATAATTCAATCTACCACTCCTGTATGTCTCGTCCTTCCTTCGCTGTGTTGTTGCTATCTGCATTTCCATAACCACATGATCACTCTTTCCCAAAGGACACTTGTATTGTATATCTCCACATAGGTACACTTCTCTTGTTAACACCAAATCCAGTCTAGCCGGTTCATCATCTCCTCTATATCTAGTATTTTCCTTCACCCTCTGTTCCATCATATTTTCCATCATTAGATTAAGAAATCTCTCTCCCATGCTTCCTCTCCAACACCACTTACTAGATTTTCCCAATCCACCTCCTTACAATTAAAATCTCCTACTAGTATCACCTTTCTTTTCCAGATAATACACTTTCCAAACTCTGTAAAGTATCCTTGATCATATTGTCGTATTCCTTAATGTCCAAGAATTTGTTTTAGGAGGTACATAGGTCACCATGATTATTAATTCTTTTCCATCACTTTTTATCCTTATGCTTATCACTTCTGCGTTGTTCTTCCCATACCAAACCTTATCCACATTTATTTATTTCTTCGTCATAATCATAACTCCTCCTCCACCTTTACTCTCTATCCTTTCTCCATATATTATATTTATTATCCAAATTTATCTTTGTTTTTTCATGCAATTTTGTCTCAGTCAAACACACTATATCAGGCTTCTCCACTATCATATAGTCTTGCAATTCCAATCTACTTGACAGTATCCCATCTATATTAGTATACATTACGGTCCACCCACTGCTCCTCTAGGGGTTCCTCCGTATTCCTTCTTTCCACATACCACTTTCTGACTCTCTCCTATAACTCTCCAAAAAAACTTTTCTCTTTCCTCCTCAGACCGCTCATCATTTTTCCTTCTCGCCTCTTCCACCAATTCCTTATATCTTCTCCTCTTCCTCATTTCTATTCTTTCTCACAAACACCTCTTTACAACCTTCTATCTCTCTTAACTTTGATGTTCTATATAGGATATCCTCCGCAGATTGTTGTGACTTCAGTACTACTTTAATCGGTCTGCTCACTCCTCCTTATACGGACCCAGTCTATGGATCTCTTCCACTTCTTCTTGTAGGTCTTTTTTTCATCATCATTTAGATTTTTGAACAGATCTCTTACCGTTTTAATTCTTCCTTAATTCTCTTAGGCTTATATGTTATATTTTGTTCTTTCATCCCAAATATTAACACACTCTTCTTCTTTTCTGCTATTTCCCTTATCAATGTTTCCTTATTCTTCATTACATTAACCAGTTCCTTGGACCTTTCTTTTTGTCTTCCTTCAACTGATCTTTAATTATTTCTTGTAATCCAACCATCTCTGCTTCCCTCGACTCAGTCCATTGTGTTTTCTTCAGTTCCCATTCCCTTTCAAACCTTTCATTCTGCTCACTAATCATTTCCTTAAAGTCATCTTTCTCCTTTACTACTCTCTCCATTTTCTCCTCCAACCGTCTCTTGTATTTTTCAACCTCCACTCTCAAGTGTGCATTCTCATCCACCAATCGTTTTCATTTTCCTCCAGTCTCTTAACTCTTTCCTTCAAAGCCTTGGAATTCTCTATCCTGCTCCTCCTCACTCCTCTGAACTTTTAATTCCTTCACCAACTCCTCAAATCTCTTCTCCAACATTACCAATCTACCTTGCAATGTGTGTGTGTGTGTGTGTGTGTGTGTGTGTGTGTGTGTGTGTGTGTGTGTGTGTGTGTGTGTGTGTGTGTGTGTGTGTGTGTGTGTATTTCTGGTCTCTTGAAGGATGTGTTCCATTACTATCATACCGATTATCAAACTTTAGATATTGTACAGGCCTTCAGCACAGAACTCTGCTCCTTGTCATGAGGGAGTGAATGATAAAGTTGTAAAGATTATCTTTAATTTTCTTTTCTTTTTTAACAGATTTTGGCTGAATTCACAAGAATTGCCATATAGATATACAAGAAACAATCAGAAGTGGTTGCCTAAAAGCATCTGAAGCAGTGCTTCTCCTCATCAAAAACAAGAAGAAAGTATCACAGGCAGTATGGGATAGTTACTCCAGAATATCAGAGACAAAATAATGGTGAGTAGTTGATAATGGTTTTAATGTAATGTGCATTAGTTTAAAATGTTTTAATAATTTCAATGCTAAACTTTATATTCATTTATCTCTCTCTCTCTCTCTCTCTCTCTCTCTCTCTCTCTCTCTCTCTCTCTCTCTCTCTCTCTCTCTCTCTCTCTCTCTCTCTCTCTCTCTCTCTCTGAGCATCTTTCTAACTTGTTTGAGTCATCAGTACTCCCTTGTACGGGTCATAAAGCCTTCTGGAGTACTTCTTTTCCTTGTAACTCCTTGTAAACACACACACACACACACACACACACACACACAAAAAAAAAATGAAGAGGACAGAAGAAGAGAAGAAAGAGTTTTTCTGGAGAATCTTGGATATGAGACTGAGGAAGTGGTTCATAACCCAGAAAAGTACAGCAAGAAAGGACTAAAGAAACTTACATATGAGCGAAATGTAATGTATTCCAACATAAATGGAGTGATATCGATTTTAGAACTCAACGATTACTTGAGGACAAGAACCCAGATATTGTGGGTCTTACTGAAACAAAACTGAGAGAGGAGAAGACCTGATGAAGGTTGGAGAAGGAAATATAACGTTTGGAAAAGAAATAGAGTAGGTAAGATGGGAGGAGGAGTGATGTTGCTGGTTAAAAAGATATAAAGGTGGATCAAGTGAAAAAGGTATGGGAAAGGCAGAAGTGCTAAAGATCAGAGCAGAAACTAATGAAGGAAAAAGAGGCACTACATAGTGGTGTACGTACCACCTAAGACAAATGCATGGTCAGTACAGGAATATGAAGAAATGATAAGTGATACAGGAACATGTCTGGAAGAAATGTTGGGTGGCTGTGAACGAACTATAATGATGGGAGATTTTAATTGTAAAGAGGTGTGTTGGGAGGACTGGTCAATGGAAGGATCAGAGACAACATGGGAAATACACTATTGACACTGGCAATGGAAAATGTGTTAACTCAGTGGGTCAAAGAAGATACTAGGTTTGGAGGAGAGGGAGCATCGTCAAGACTGGACTTGGTCTTTAGTACAGAGCCAATGGTCATTGAGGAGATGAGGGTGGAGTGCCCTTTAGCAAAGAGTGATCATGCAGTTTTGGAGTTCAAGGTGATAGACGAAGAGAAATCTAGAAGAAATGAAGAATATAAAGTGGGAAGATGGAATTATGCCAAGACAGATTTTGGAAACCTAAAGAAATTCTTTCAAGAGACAAATTGGATGAAATTCAAGAGTGCTAAGGAGCAAATGAAAAGTGGAAGGAATTTATAAAAATATACAAAGAAGGTGAGAAAAATTTGTACCAATAAGACAACATAGAGAAGTTGGAAAGCAGGACTGGTTTAACGATAGATGTGAAAAGGCTAGAACAAGAAAAGAGGATGCATGGAAGAGGTGGAGAAGGAAAAGACGGATTAAGCAGTGGGAAAGTTACAAAAGAGCAAGAAATGAATATGTGTTGATTAGAAGAGAAGAAAGAAAGAAACAAGAAAAGGATATAATTGATAAATGTAAAGACCAACCAAGGCTTTTTACAGACATGTGAACAACAACATCAAAAATAGAGAAAGTATTGAAAGTTTAGAAGTAAATGGAGTATACAGTGAAGATCCCAGGAAATGGCAGAGGCTATGAATGGATGCTTTCGGAAGGTATTCACAAAGGAGACTGCTTTTGACAAACCACTGGTAATGGAACAGAAAGGGATTATGAAGGAGTTTCAAGTAACGGTGGAGGAGATCAAGAACATGATGGGGAGTTTAGAAGTGAGAAAAGCTGTGGGACCTGATGGGGTATCAGGATGGATTTTAAGAGAATGCAGGGAGCAATTGGCAGAAAAAGTTTGTGAAGTAATTGATGCCTCATTAAGGGAAGGTGTAGTGCCCCAAGACTGGAAAAGAGCTAACATTGTCCCAATCTATAAATCAGGTAACAAGAGAGACCCATTGAACTATAGACCAGTGTCACTTACAAGTGTGGTAGCTAAGATGTGTGAGAGGGTGGTGAAGACTAGATGGACAGACTTCTTGGAGAAAAATGACATACTTTGTGAGTGTCAATTTGGTTTTAGGAAAGGGCGTTCATGCACGACAAACCTGATATGTTACTATTCGAGGGTGATAGATGTAATACAGGAAAGAGATGGTTGGGCTGATGGAATATATCTGGATTTAAAAAGGCCTTTGATAAGGTACCACACCAGAGACTGATCTGGAAACTTGAAATGGTAGGAGGAGTGCATGGCAGTTTACTAAAATGGATGGAAGACTTTTGGTAGGAAGAGAAATGAGAACAATAATTAAGGACAGACCATCAGAATGGGGATTGGTGGAGAGTGGAGTTCCACAGGGATCAGTGTTGGCACCAGTAATGTTCGCAGTCTACATAAATGACATGGTGGATGGGGTGTCCAGTTATGTGAGCCTATTTGCAGACGATGCAAAATTGTTACGAAAAGTGAGATGTGACAAAGATTGCGAACTACTCCAGGAAGACTTGGACAGAATATGGAAATGGAGCTGTACATGGCAAATGGAGTTCAACACGACAAAATGCAAGAAAATAGAGTTTGGCAAGAGTGAAAGAAGAATCAGGAGTATGTACAAGATAGGAAATGAAGACATAAAACCAGTCATGAAGAAAAAGACCTTGGGGTGACAATTACCAATGACCTATCGCCAGAGAGACATATAAACAAAATAATTGGAGAAGTATTGAACTTATTGAGGAACATAAGAGTGGCGTTCGTATATCTAGATGAAGAAATGATGAAGAAAATAATTACTGCAATGATAAGACCGAGGCTTGAATATGCAACAATACAGTGGGCTCCGAACTTAAAGAAACACATAAGGAAACTAGAGAAAGTACAGAGGGCTGCAACGAAAATGGTGCCTGACTTAAGAGATTTGACTTATGAAGACAGACTGAAAAGAATGCAACTTCCAACCCTGGAAAACAGAAGAGAAAGGGAGACCTGATAGCAATATACAGAGTGATGATTGGCATGGAAAAAATGGATAGGGAAGATCTGTGTATGTGGAATGGAAGAATGTCGAGAGGGCATGGGAAAAACTAAAATGGCCACTTATAGGAGAGATGTGAAAAATATAGCTTCCCTCATAGAAGGGTGGAAGCATGGAATAGTTTAGACGTGGAAGTGGTCAACGCAAGGAATATTCATGATTTTAAGAAAAAGCTGGACATTAATAGATATGGAGACGGGACAACACGAGCATAGCTCTTTTCCCGTATGTTACAATTAGGTAAATACAATTAGGTAAATACACACACACACACACACACACACACACACACACACACACACACACACACACACACACACACACACACACACACACACACACACACACTCACTCACTCACTCACTCACTCACTCACTCACTCACTCACTCACTCACTCACTCACTCACTCACTCACTCACTCACTCACTCACTCACTCACTCACTCACTCACTCACTCACTCACTCACTCACTCACTCACTCACTCACTCTCTCTCTCTCTCTCTCTCTCTCTCTCTCTCTCTCTCTCTCTCTCTCTCTCTCATTTTAATAGATGAATATTAGAATTTGCTCATGCAGTTTAATGACTGCATATTACTTAGATACTTTCTTGCAGCACTTATGATATGATAAGATTAGATGTATTCCTTATGAATGCTTTTATCCAACAAAATTATGTATACCTTTTCTATCATCTATGGGAAAAACTGTATTTCTTCTGTCTTCTTTTGGGGAAAACCATTTTTCCTCTATCTTCAATGGGGAAACCTGTATTTTTTAATCTTCTATTGTGAAAAATGTATTTCTTCTATACCGTCTATGGGGAAAACTATATTTCTTCTATCTTCTATGGGGAAAACTATTTTTTCTCTTATCTTCTGTGGTGTAACCATACATTTCTTTTCTATCTTTTATGAGAAAAATTGTATTTCTTCTCTATTTTCTATGAGGAAAACTATGTCCTCTTTAGGGAAAAATATTTTTCTTTATCTTCAATAGGGAAAACTGCTTTTCATTCTATCTTCTCTGATGAATCTACAAACCAGGGATGGGATAAGGAAGAGCAAAATGGCAAGACATATGAGCGTGATGATAAATACTAGGATGCCATTGTTGTGGTATCCGATCAGCATGAGTTTCGCCCCAAAAATTGCTTGGTTATAAAATTTGTTGCATTAGTTTATAATCATACTGCTCTCACCTACCCCGTCACTTGTTTGCTCCCTTACATTTCCTTCTCCCACCCTCTAATACCTTCCTTCCTCACCTACCTACACCCATTCCACCCTTGCCTCACCACCTATTTGGTGGAAGGTATGGGGTCGTTTCACCTGTGTAGAAGTGTACTACATTATTTAAACCTCGTGTCCTGCTTGGCACAAACTAAATTGAATTAAATTTTATTTTCACAGAATCCAGAGTCGAGGTAACATTACTAGCACTTCCAGAACTCAATGAATAATCAACAGTTTCCTGGTTCATGATGAGGTAATTATAGTTTTCCTCTTTAACGCATAGGAGTTGATTACAAATAACATGATGTTTTTTTAACAATTCTTTTGTTTTATACCTTCTAAAGGAGCAATTCTTAACATTATCAATTTAGTAGTCGTTTTTGTATGAAGACCGTGGTGTGTGTGTGTGTGTGTGTGTGTGTGTGTGTGTGTGTGTGTAATTCACTGTTTGATCTGCTGCAGTCTCTGACGAGACAGCCAGACGTTACCCTACGGAACGAGCTCAGAGCTCATTATTTCCGATCTTCGGATAGGCCTGAGACCAGGCACACACCACACACCGGGACAACAAGGTCACAACTCCTCGATTTACATCCCGTACCTACTCACTGCTAGGTGAACAGGGCTACACGTGAAAGGAGACACACCCAAATATCTCCACCCGGCCGGGGAATCGAACCCCGGTCATCTGGCTGTGAAGCCAGCGCTCTAACCACTGAGCTACCGGGCCGTGTGCGTGCGCGCGTCGAGACAACCAGATGCCACCCGGGAGAGGAGCTCAGAGCTCATTAGTGCCGCTGTGGCATGAAGAAGTGTCCCACCATGACGAGACGGGAAGTAAAGACCTGCCCTGCCAGACGCACGAATCATTCGCTCCACGGAGCGACGTGGACGCTTTAGTTGCGCCCAACACCAACACCAAAACGCAAACACCACCATCACCACTACCAACACCAACACCAACATCAACAACAATAATGGTGATGATGATGATGATAATAATAATAATAATAATAATAATAATAATAATAATAATAATAATAATAATGATAAAATAATAATAATAATGATAATAATAATAGCTGTGGTAGTAGTAGTAGTAGTAGTAGTAGTAGTAGTAGTAGTAGTAGTAGTAGTAGTAACGATAGATAATAAAGAACATAGCAGCAACACCAAGGTGAGCAATGCTGATGATAACATTTAAAAGAATCAATAATACTAAACCTTTTATCATTATCATTCATGCTAATATCAATTCTACTTAACTAACTCTTAATAACAGTTCCATCATTAACGTTGCCTTTATAATAACAATGATAATAATAATGAATACTTTATTTGGTCAATTTGTAATGATACATACACATTGAAACTCTTTGTGGATCCAGATCATTCAAAGTTACAGTTACAACCCCACATACAGTACAACACACAATAAAATATCTGTGACAAGGTAAGGTCCAAGACTAAAACTATATACACTACAGTATTAATTTTTAAAAACACCATGCTGTAAATTTATCCTGCATCAGAATCGAAATCACAATGGAAGCAATAACTTTACCTTTTTGCATGGACATAATTATACAATTTAATGCTAACTGGTACAAATTAATTTTTATATCTAGATGTTTTCTGTGAAGACAAACCCAATCTTTTTCCAGGTCTTAAGAACACGTAGTTATCATTGAGAGGATGGGTATTGTCGTCCATTATTTTCCTAGTTGTACGCAATACATTTCTAGAATATAGGTCATCTAGTGTTGTTACCTTTACACCCAATTTATCAGCAATTCTCACAACCTTTTTGATTGTAAAAAAAAGTTAAGCGTTGTTAAACCAAAACATAGAGTTGACTCAACAGACTTATAGAACATAGCAAGAATAGTATTTTCAATTTTTAGATTTCTTAAAATTCTCAAAGTGAATTCTCTGCATACATTTGCCATACACCGGTTATTTTATCATCAATTTGCACCCCTAAATGTTTATAATCATGTACAATTTCTACCTGTTCCTCTTTAATTACAAGATTTTGAGTACACCTCTCTCTCTTACGAAAATCAATTAACATTTCCTTTGTCATTTTTACATTTAAATTCAAATAATTATCATCACACCATTTAACAAAATTATTTACTTGAGAACTAGGTAAATATGGAATGTTTTGCTGCTGCTTTATTCTTACTAATGTAAGCAAATATAATTCCTAATTAAGTAAAAAATAAAAATAAAAATGACGCTATAAAGCAGCCAGCTGCTGTTTGTCACCAGCACTGGTTATTTGACAAGTGGTAACAAATGCACCGTAGTCATCACCTCACCGAGCACAGTGGTCAGAGTAGAGACCAGCAGGGACAGGGTCTCTCGACCCTGAGCAGGGATATGAACGTCCGTCACGGTCGGTGACCACTTTATAAATGACTTCTTTTACTACTAAGAGATCCCATACATATATTTTAGTAAATTTCGACTGCTTGAGACGTACACTTCCTCAAAATAGGTATATTGAATGATATACTAAACTATGTTAAGTTTTGGGGAAAATCAAGATTGTAAGCATTTTACCCATTGGAATTGTACTGGATGAGGAGATCCTCTCCTCATCCTCTCTGCCCGTGCTGTACGATATCTTGGGAACTTTCCCATTTCGTCATGGTGGGACACTTCTTCATGCCACACCGCCGTGTGTGTGTGTGTGTGTGTGTGTGTGTGTGTGTGTTTCCAAGTTTACTGAGCTGTATTTGCATGGTTGTTAAGGTAGCAGCCAAGTGTGGTATTTGGTTGAACATAGTCAAACAGGTCACAACTTTTTCTCTTCAGGAGAGCTGTTTGGGCAATTAGAAAATCATGATTATAAATCTGAGATCATTGCACAACATTTTGAATATAAAATTTTCAGAGCAAGCTTGTTCCTGCTATTTTTGTTTTTAACATCTCTTTTTTCCTCACCTTTTTCTTATATCTGTGTATTTAAATATGAACTTTGTCTTTCCTCAGTTTCATTGCTTCATTTTTTTTTTAGGTCCATATATGTGACTCGCCAGTCATAATAAAGAAGGAGGAGTATATTCTCAGAATTGACTCAGGATATTACAAGTAGCATGACACTAACCAGAACAATAATGTGCTTTGTTGCCAGCTTTTATGTATTCAATCTTTCATACCCAAAGCTCTGCAGAAAATTTTTGTCCTTCATTCAAAGGGTAATCCTGAAGATTTCGGATAGTGGAAAAGTAGACAAATCTATCTTACTTCTCAATGAGAAAATATATAACAAAACTACTCGTAGTATAAATTAAATATTTAAGATGATGCCCTTTTTTGTGTTATAGTAACATGAAATAAGATCCTACAATTCTCTTTTATTTGCCTCTGCATGCCTATGAATCTAGGTTTGATTTATTTTGACTTGAAGTTGTTGATCATAAATTAGTCATTGGGATAAGATTACATCAGTCTGGTTTTGACTAGTTTTGGAGAAATGTTGGTCATAAATTAGTCATTGGGACAAATTTCAATCAGTCTGGTTTTGACGACTTTTGGAGAAATGCTGGTCATTAATAAGTCATTGGGACCAATTTCAATTAGTCTGTTTTTGACTAGTTATGGAGAAATGTTGGTCATAAATTAGTCACTGGGACCAATTTCAATCAGTGGTTTTCACTAGTTTTGGAGAAATGTTGGTCATAAATTAGTCATTACTTAGGAATTGTGACTAATCAGAATTCATGCTGGACTAATTATTGACCATGCTTGACTAATCTGGTTAGTCTCATATGTCTTAGGGCATTACGAACTATTTTTAGTCTGGATGACTAACATCTGCTGACAGTGTGTGTATTGGACTGGATTGGATTTTTAGCTTTCTGGCGCCGCAACATCAAAAGGTCATTTGGCGCCGCAAAATACTTTAAAAAGACAGAATATAAAAAAGGGACTAACTAAAAACAGTTAAAAGCAATGCAATAGCTAAAAGAAAAAACTAAAAATACAGTAAAACTAAATAAAAAAAAAAAAAACAATGAAATAAATCACAGCTTTGGGAGAAGGCCAGCTTCTCCCAAAAACGAAAACATCATGGCCCTGGACCAGGCACTCTAGTCCAAGGACCTTTGAGATATAATAGACACCGCGGTGTCTTAAGTCAATCAAACTGGGGCACTCCACTAGTAGGTGCCGCATCGTAAGCAGCACCAGGCAGTCATCACAGTAAGGTTGAGGGTCCCTGGTCAACAGGTACTGTAAGGTACGTGTGACCTATACGCAGTAGCGCCAATAAAGTCTGTGCACGGCGATCCCGGACATGGGTGTATGTCCATTGAGGGATAGAGGAAGTAGTGATCTCTCCCATTTTCGAGGTTGCGACCCCCATTAGCCATCTCCTCTGCCAAATTGCTGCAACTGCCACTCGAATTAGATGAAATACATCTCAAAACGGAATAGGGGCAGGAGATGGAGCGTAAATTGCTGCCTCTTTAGCGAGGCGGTCTGCGTGTTCATTCCCAGGAACACCAACGTGACCAGGGATCCAATAGAACACAACACGATATCCTCTTCTGGTAAGTAGATATAGCCACTCTAGGGCTTATAAAACCAATGGATGAAGAGAGATAGTGGAAGAGAGAGCAGTAAGAGCACTGCGACAGTCACTAAAAATTGTTAAAGACGAAACCGGTAGTGTAAAAATAATCTGTAAAGCTAGGACTATGGCAGACAGCTCCGCAGTAAAGACGGATGCTACTGAAGGAAGGCTACCAGACCGATAAAAAGAGGGAAAAACCACACTAAACCAAGATATCGAGTCGCCTCCACGCATGAGAGGCGTCTATTGGTGAGGTATAAATTAGGGTCTGGATGTACACCACGGTTGCGACAAAAATGCACGGCTACGGTTTTCGAGGTGGAGAATCGAAAACCGTTCATGTTGGCCCAACCGGACACCCTATTGATTGCCAGTTGGAGTTTGCGCTCAATCAGTGACATCCTAGCAGCAGCAAAAGAGATGCACAAATCATCCACATATAAGGAGCTGTGAACGCCATCCGGTAGAGTATCTATAACACCATTTATGGCGACTGCGAATAGCGTAACACTAAGAATACTTCCCTGTGGGACACCCCCCAGATGGGACCTGCCTTGTCGTGGTGGGGGGGCTTGCGTGCCCCTGTGACCTGGTGAGCTAGGCTAGAGGGGCTTAAGCCCCTGTTCTGCCCTTTCGAGGAGGAGAGGGCTACCCATGCTAGTAAGGTCGCCAGTGAGGGGCCAGACTAAATGGTTCCTACGTAGGTTGCCAGTGGAACAGCGGAGCCACCCGCTGGAGGGATCGCCCAGTAGGGGCCGTCGTGTGCTGGATGGTTGGGTGTCCAGGCTGGGATGCTTTGGGAGGGGGATCTTAGCTCTGTCGTGGACAAACTTTCTGCATCATGTGGGGTCTTTTTAAAACGATTGGTCCGCATGGGGACGAGGTACCCGTCCACGGCAGTCAGCGCTTGCTCCCATTGTCGTCCCAGTAGGTGGTTTCCCTTGCCCTAGGAGCTAATCTTTTGTGTTACTGTTTTTTTATGGGAAAACACAAAAAACTTTCAGGTTCTCGTGAGGTGGCTGACCTGGCTCGCGAGACGTCATCTTCAGGTCTGAGTGGGAAGGAGGATTCCCTCCACAAGAGCCTCCGCAGCAGTCTCCTGTTCTGGGAGTTCTTCTGAGGGACGTATTTCTGCTGCATATGACTCCCTTGTGATGGTAAATGTTAACCCATCATTTTCTTATCACGCCTTACGCTCACTTCTCAAGGTGTATGACACGGTTCTTCGCATTCGACTTGTTTATGATAAGGATTTTCCATCTAACCGCTGCTATATGACTTTTCTGTCATGTGACGAAGCCCGTCTGGCTTATGAACATGTAGCATCTCTTCCCCTTGCCGGCTCTGGCTTCAAAACTGAATTTCTCCAGTCACGTAATATTTCAGACAGTGACATGGATTACATCCCAAATGTTTTTGAAAGCTACATAGAGAATCCAGTTCTAAAAGCTCGCCACATCCCACCTCCACGTTGGTTTGTGGCGTACTACAGAAATGGGCGCGGGAATTTCATCCATGCCTCCCGGTACCTGTCCAAAGAGATCAGTACGATTCCTGAGGGAAACCTCAAGAAATATGGTAAGGGGGTGCTAGTGCGAGCTTAAGATATTACTCAAGCGAGGATGTTGCAACATCTCCCATACCCTTCTGACAGCATGTTTGAGACTGTTAAGGCTCATCCCACCTTTAATTATAGCAAAGGTTGTGTTTATAGTTAAGGTCTTTATGAATTTCCAGAGGAAGAAATATTAGCAATGTGCCCTACCTCAGTTTAAAAGGTGACTAAGATGAGGAACTCCTCCAACATGGTCCTTCACACCTTTTTTGGTTCCACCCTCTAAGACCGTGTTCATATCGGTCCCATGAACCTTAGGGTGAGGCGTTTTATTTCTCGCCCTCTTCAGTGTTTCTCATGTTATTCGTATGTGTTGGTTGCGGGATGTATAATGGAGGGCGTGTATGCCTAAGTAAGGGGGCAGGCAGTACACGTAGATTCTTTACTTGTCCTTAGAGCTACAAAGGGTAGGAAATGGCGGCCAGTAGCGACTCGGGAGCACAGGCTCACGCGCTAGCTGAATGCGCAGAGAAATACACAGTGTTGCCACATACACGTAATATGCATTAATACAATACATAACCTACATCTCCCCTTCTGCGCTCAGAAGTCCACAGGGACTCGAGCGACTGCAGCTGCGGACGCCTTCTCCTGGAGTCGTGGCGACCTGCGGGCACCACCGTATCAGGTGCCGCCAAGGGAGCAGTGGCGTCCTCCATCGTAGAAGAAGCGTTTAGGGTGGAGCAGGGCGGAGGAAGCGCCTGTTCCTCCACCACACTCGGCCACTGGGCATCTTGAGCAGGTAATCCCGTGACCTGCCAACGCCCATGATGGTGCCAACCTTGTCCCACCGCTGCGTAGTCGGGTCCTGGATCCGAACCACGTCACCTCGCTGCAAGGGTGGAAGAGGCCGAGCGTGAGCATCGTAGCGACTTGTGGCATCACGGAGACGGGCAGCAGCTCGACGTCGCAACTCTCGTCCTGGCCTGCCACCGTTTCTGGAAGGCACTGACATGTGCGGGGACGCAAGAGCATAAAGGGCGACCATACAGGACTTGAGCTGGAGAGCGACCCGTCTGGTTGGATGTGTTCCGAAGCTCCAGGAGACCCCTGTCGAACGCCTCACAGTCTATATTGCCAGACGGTGCCATCTTCTGGATGAAGTGCTTCACGGCCTTCACTGCAGACTCGGCATGGCCGTTAGACTGTGGGTAATGGGGCGTCGATGTGTCGTGACGGACTCCCCAGCGCTCGAAGAACGTAGAAAACTCCCGGCTGGCGAACTGTGGGCCACCGTCCGTGCGCAGGCGTACAGGAACACCCAGGTCCCTGAAGAGGCGGCAGAAGTGGCGAATGGTGGCAGCAGACGTCGTATCAGCGCCACAGGACACGACGACAGGCCAGCCGGACAGACGATCTGCAATGACTAAGAAAGCCTTCCTGCAACAAGAAGTAATCGGCAGAAATGGACTCGAATGGTCGAGTTGGGTTGTCATCACAGAGTCTTGGCTCTTGCTGTTGACTGGGCTGCAGAATCTGGCACGGCTCACATGCTCGAACAGTGTTGGCAATGTCTGCATCCACGCCTGGCCAGAACACAGCCTGCCTAGCACGGCGCTTGGTGGCTTCGACACCACGATGGCTGTCATGCAGGCGGGCCAAGACACGGCGACGTAGAGCTGTAGGCATCAACACTCGTGCACCGTACAGAACGAGATCCTCATCACAGTAGAGGTCCTCCCGTAACTTCCAGTACGGGCGGAGCACGTTGGGGAGGGGCGTATCTGTCCATAGGGAATCCGTTCTTCACAAAATGAAGGAGCTGGACGTACTCGGGGTCCTCGGTTGCCACCTTACGAAGCTCCTCAAGGGCAAGGTCACTGCCAGGAGGTGCTTCTGCAACATCAGGAGGCACCAACGGAGCAAGAGACTCCATCGCACGTAGTGTAACGATACTCTTAACTTGGAAGCCGGTATCAGTGCCAAGGACTTCGTCAGCCTGCGTTGGGTAGCCAACAGGAGAGCGAGATAGAGCATCCGGGATACACAACTCCTTGCCCGGGCGCCATACAGCTGTGAAGATGTACGGGCGATCTTCTCCTTGAGGCGTTGTAGACGTGGATTCTCTATAGCGTCAAGGGAGTAGCTGTTTAGGATGGGAACTAGAGGGCGATGATCGGTGACGAGGTTAAAGTGTTGCAATCCTGTGAGGTAGAACTTGGTCTTCCCCATGGCCCATACAACAGCTAACATCTCCAACTCGATCGTCGCATATCGGGTCTCTGTATCCGTCAAGAAACGTGAGCCGCACTGGACGAGACGCTGCTGTCCACCACCGTGGTCCTGCAGTAAGGCATAACCCAGCCCATACAGGCGGGAAGCATCGGTCTGCAGAGTCGTCGGGAGAGAGGGTCAAAGGCAGCAAGGACTGGTGGGCTGGCCAAGGCCATCTTCACACGTTGGAAGGCTTGCTCATGGTCGGGCGTCCACACAAACGACTTCTTGGGGCTCAAAAGTGGGCGTAGAGGCGCAGCAGTGGCAGCGAGGTCGGGCGAGAAGCTGGCGAGCTGGTTGACAAGGCCCATGAAGGACCTAAGGTCGGTCAACGTAGCAGGCGTAGCAAACTCAGTGATGGCCCGAACCTTGTCAGGGTCTGCTGCGATGACGTCATGGGAGAGCCTGTAGCCGCAGAAGGACACTGATGGAGCCGCCAGCACAAACTTCTTGGCATTTAAAGTGATGTCATAGGCTCGGCATCTGGCCAAGATGTCGTTAACGTGGCGTAGATGTGTGAAGTAATCCTCGTCGTACACGAGAATGTCATCCACGACTTTGACACACTGTGGCACTCCTGTAGCGCGATGTCTCCTCGGAGGCGGAAGGCGTCGCCTGTGGCTGCGAAACCCATGGGACCTCGGAGGTACTTGAAACGCCCATATGGAGTGATGAACGTAGTCAGGGCCTGATCGTCCTCATGCAAGGGTATCTGCCAATATCCACACAACGCGTCAATCGTGGTGAAGTAGCGTGCCCTGGCATCGACGCTCCGGATGGCTGCAAAAGGCGTGGGTGATGGGTGTGCAGGCCGAGATACTTGTGCGTTCAACTTACTCAGGTCCGTAGTGATCCTGACACCTCCACCAGGTTTCGGCACAACAACCATCGGATGGCACCAATAAGATGGGACGTCACCAACAGGAGCAATAACGCCTCGTGCCACCATAGAGTCCAGCTCAGCTTTCACTGCGTCCCTGTAGGCCAAAGAAATAAGCCTCGGCGTGTGGACAGCAAACGGCTGGGCGTCGTCTCGTAAGTGGATCCTCATCGGCGGTCCAGACATCGGCTTGAGTGGAGCATCCTGTGTGGAATCCTTTGTCAAGAGGACATCCTGGTACTCCCTCAAGAAGTACTCCTTCGCTGCGTCTGGGGAAGTGGTGCTGAGAAGAGGTAACGCAGGCACGCTGGAACGTGGAGCTGGAGCGTTTGTCGCCTCCCTTACACTGGCGACACTGCCTCGTGCTGAGAGAATCTGAGCAGGGAAGTCGTGAGGCACGATCCCCAAAGCACGACAGTGTTCACGGGACAGAAGTGGGGTGTTCCACGAACCCTGCACATCTATCCAGCCCGTACAAGACAGCTCGGCGTAGACTAGTGTGGCCTGGAGCGAACCGAGGGCAGCAGACATCTTCGTCCCATCAGCGTTGTAGTAGGCAAGGGATGGAGGAGGACCAAGAGCCTGTCTGTCGATGCCCAACATTTTCAAGTGCTGTGGGCCGATGACCGTCGTGTCGGCACCAGTGTCAGGAATGAAGTCCAGACCACCAGAGTGACCGTCATGCAACACTTCCACTCGTACAGTAGGAGGAGGTGTCGGGTCATCACGAGTACTGATAGGAGACTGACATGAGGCCTCAGGTGGGCCCTCATGAGACCCTGGGTCCGTTGTGAGAGACTGTAACCGCACCACGTGGAAGGTGGGGTGTCTTCCTCTTTCCTTTCGGCTTCTCGGGTCGCTGCGACTTACTCCTTGCCTTGGTTTGCTTGCAGACTTTCTCCAGGTGCCCCAGACGGTTACAAGCAATGCACGTAGACTGCCTGGCTGGGCACTTGGGCATCAAAGCGTAGTGGCCAGTCTTCCCACAACCTCTGCACGTAACACCTGTTGCTGGGCAGCCCTTCGGGCCGTGGTCTCGCCTGCCGCAGCTGCTGCAGGAGGTAGGTGCCCGATGAGTGGGTGAAGGTTGATGAGGGAGGATTCCAGGTTTGTGTGCTGCTTTCTTCGTCTGTTTATACGTTGAGACAGCAGACACTGTAGGTGAGGCACGTATGGCAGAGGCGGCTGACCGCGTCGCCTCGTGGGCCCTGCATACATTGATGACGTCAGCAAGAGTAGAGGCGGCGTCGAGGGACACAATCTTGGTCACCAATTCCTCGTCGTGGACGCCTGTCAGGATACCGTGCTTCATCCAGGCCTCTTCACAGTCCAGGTGGTGAGCCTTACAGATGTCGAATTCCTCCGCCAGGCTCTTCAGTCGGACGAGAAACTCGGAGAAGGGCTCGCCTCTCGCCTGCCGACAGCTAGTGAAGGCTCGCCGACGCAATGCCTCGTTGTTGGAGTCACGTATATGAGCCTGGAGAATGTCAAGCACTTCATCAACTGGCTTGAGAGAGGTAGGCGACACCTGTAATGTGTGCTCTAACACCCTCTGCGTCTCCAGAGTGAGGCACATACGTAGCTGGATCCTCTGTTTAGGCAGCGTCAGGCTGGGCAGGTCGATCATCGTCGCGTAGTCCTCCCAACGTCTCCTCCACTCACGAAACACTTGGTACGTCACGTCGTGTTACAGTGGCGGCGGAGGTGTGACAGGTGCTTTCTGCACAGGTGGGTGGGTACCGGAGCCGCTCTGTGCACCGCCAGGACTCCCAAGCGTCTGGGGGTTCGTCGGAGCTGCACCGGGCGCGCCCTGGGAAGAAGTGAGGCTGGTTAACAGAGCACGAAACTCAGCTCTGTCTTCCCGGCGTTGTTCCTCCATCTCACGTCGAGCAAACCATTGGAAGAATACTGAGAAATCAGGGTAGACAGGTGTGTGAGAAGGTGCATGGTGTGGCGACCTGGGTGGAGTGGTGGTGGTGGGTGGGATGGCGGGCGGAGGTGGGGCGGCGGTGTCCGGGGCCGCCGCGTCACCCGCGCCTGCGGTAGCACCAGCCAACGTCTGTGACAGGCTGTCTGGTTGTCTCGGCGTCCCTCATCTTCCACCTCAACTCGTCTGGGAGGCTTGGGACGTCGGTTTGACCGCGCCATGCCGAGGAATTACTCGTAGATGTGAGAGCAAATGTGTCAGTGTGCCTGGTGTGGCGGGAAGACAGCTGGGCAGGCAGGCAGCGAGAGGTGCAGCAAGGAGGTATGCGCGGGCTCACGGCACGCCGCTTTCGTAATGGCAGTGCAGTCAGTGTCTTGCGGGACTCGACAGAGACCAGAGGTGCGTCGCGCTGCGCTCGTTTCTGGGCAAAGAGACGTAACCAACCCCTGAAACAAAGCGGCACCTCGATGCAAACACTCCCGGGCACTGCACTGCACTATACCGCCGCACACTGCACTGTAATACACTGCCACACGCTGCACTGCACTGCACTGTCACGTAACACGACGGGTCCGCAGCACACAGTCGTAGCACACGTCAGCAATCTCACAGCTGGTGGCGGGAGGACGTGATGGCGCCGCCGGCTACTGGGATGAGTTCTTTCCCCTCGTAACTGATGTCTTCAGGGACAAGACGTGTCGTCACTGCGCCATGTTGGTTGCGGGATGTATAATGGAGGGCGTGTATGCCTAAGTAAGGGGCAGACATACACGCAGTACACGTAGATTCTTTACTTGTCCTTAGAGCTACAAAGGGTAGGAAATGGCGGCCAGTAGCGACTCGGGAGCACAGGCTCACGCGCTAGCTGAATGCGCAGAGAAATACACAGTGTTGCCACATACACGTAATATGCATTAATACAATACATAACCCACAGTATGGTCACGGTAAAAGCTCCTGCAAGGAGGCTTTTCGATGTGGTAATTGCTCTGCACTAGATTCACACTCTGAGGAGCATTGCAATGCTGCTGCTTACTGTTGCCGTGATGCTCACCAGGTACGTTCCAGGCAATGCCCAGGTATCCCCTAGAGCAGGACATTTTACAGCTTGCTAACAACCAATTCATCAGCCTTGGTAGTGCCCGCCGTTAACTCCTGTACCGCCCGCAGAAGGGTGGTACTGGTGCGACATCCTATGCTTCATTGGCCGCTCGCTCTTCAGCTGAGTCTGCCGGACCGAAGACGACAACTTCTGCTACCTCTCGCTCTGTTGGGGCGGGTGGTCCTGTTCATTTGGCCAATAGGTTTGCCCTTTTGTTCGATGACTCGGTTGAGTCATCTCTAAGAAGTTACGAGAATAATACAGACTTGACCAAAATCACCCATATAGCAGATGTCCATTTGCCACCTGTATCTTCTAAGCCTTTGAAGGGCCTGACCAAACGGCACCGCGGCTCTGTGGAGTCGATCGATTTAGCTCAGCCTAAATAATCTAAGGTTTCTCCCGGTGCACGTGACCGTGAATCCTCCAGGGACCGCTCTGCAATGGTAGCTCCAGTTGTTTCTGTCTAGCCTTCTGTGCCGCCCTCCGTGTCAGATCGGGCTTCTTGTGATGAGGACGGTCTTAGCATGGAGACGTCCGATGATATTGTCACAGCCGTCCCTCGTGGACCCACTGTATCGGAAAGTGCAGTCCTGCCTGATCCTCGTCCTCCGAGGACCGGTAGAAGTGATGATGGTTCGCATCACCCACCGATAAGCCGAAAGACTGGGGTCCAACGACCCGGCATATCTCAACTCTCGGTGTCTTCTCGTCGTTTGATTATTTCTAGTCAGGTCAGTCACGGGCAGCCTCAAAAGGCTCGCCCGTCCACTGCACCCAAATAGTCTTCTTCAAGCTTCTACAGTGGAACTGTAGAGGCCTTCGCGCCTCGTGGGGGGAACTCCGAGCTTTACTGTTGGAGTTCTCTCCAGCCCGTGTAGCTCTGCAAGAGACTATGCTTGGTGATAGTACTTATTCTAGTCCTCCTGGCTATCGTGCCTTTTTTAGCACTTCTTTCCCCGAACAGGGCCACCACGGTGGCACAGCTATCCTAGTCCGTCAAGACATACCTATTGTCCCCTTGCAACTCAACTCTCCCCTTCAGGTGGTTGCTGTTAAGATTTTTATGGGACGATCCTACACTATTTGCAGTTTAAATCTCCCTCCTCGGGTTCCTGTCTCCAGGGGTGGGCTTGACGGTCTGGTGCGTCAGTTGCCTTCGCCTTTCCTCTTGTTGGGAGATTTTAATGGCCGTCACCCATTGTGGGATGATGGTGCTAGTAATCCTCGTGGGGTTTTAATCGGTTCTTTTATTGAGGATGAGGGATTTTAAATTCTGGGGATGTTACACATTTCCACAGTCCTACTGGGATTTTTACAGCTATCGATCTTTCTCTGTGTACATCTAATTCTTTCCTTGATTTTAATTGGCGGGTCCTACCGGATTTACACGGTAGTGACCACTTTCCGATTTTATTACAGTCTGTGAATTCTGAGCCACAGTCCCGGCCCCCACGCTGGGTTTTATCCGTCCGTTGGCTGACTTTTCTACTTGTGCTGAGGCTGTTGATTATTTTACTGATTTTTTAACTTTCAGCAGCGCTTCAGACAATCCCTAGGACGTCTGGTCGCTTTACTAAGCGTCCCGTTCCTTGGTGGAACGCAGCATGCACGAACGTTGTGAAAGAGAAACGGGCAGCTTTCTCTCGTCTCCGGCGACATCGTGGAGACCCGCAGTGTCTGGACGCTTTTCGGCACTGCCGAGCTCGAGCTTGCCGCGTTTTGAAAGAGACACAAAGAGCCTTTTGGAAAGCTTATGTCTCTTCCATTAACGCCCACACTTCTCTTACGGATGTCTTTAACAAAGTCCGCCGAATTGCTCGGAAGTATTCTGCTCCTTCCCCACCAGTTTTGTTGTCTGCTGGGCGAACGGTGGCAGACCCTAGGACTGTCGCCGACCTCTTCGCAGAGCACTTTGCCAGTGTTTCCCGGAGGCATCCTGCAGCCCCGGCGCACGTCACCGCCAGAAAATGGAATCTCTCGGCATAAACTTTTCTTCGGCTGGAGGGAATCTTATAATGTCCTTTTCTCTGCTTCCGAGTTGCGGACTGCTTTGTCTTAGTGTCATGACTCTTCTCCTGGTCCAGACGACATTCCTTATGCCTTTTTGCGTCACATGCTTTTAACTTTTTATTAAATCTTTATAATAATGATTTGGCATACAGGCGATTTTCCACCCTCTTGGGCTGTCGCAGTGGTTATTCCATTTCTTAAGCCTGGGAAAGATCACCTCCAGGCAACGAGCTATCGTCCTATATCTCTGACATCCTGTATCTGTAGTGTTGGAAATGATGGTACTTGGAGAGGGGGAACTACTTGTCATCTGTACAGTATGGTTTCCGAAAAATGAGGTCTACTACTGATGCTCTTCTATCCCTGGAGTCTTCTATTTGTGATGCTTTTACTAATCACCACCACCAGGTAACCGTTGTTTTTGATCTGGAGAAGGCCTATGACACAGCTTGGTGTCATGGCATTTTACGTTCGTTGTATAATTTAGGCCTCCGTGGCCACCTTCCTATTTTTATTCAGCAGTTTTTATCTAGACGTTTTTTTACGGGTTTGAGTGGGGAGTGTTCTCTCCGATGCTACTGCTCTAAATGACGGTGTCCCACAGGGAAGTATTCTTAGTGTTACGCTATTTGCAGTTGCAATAAATGGCGTTATAGATACTCTACCGGATGGCGTTCACAGCTCCTCATATGTGGACGACTAGGACTGCTAGGATGTCACTGATTGAGCGAAAACTCCAACTAACAATCAATCGAGTGTCCAGTTGGGCCAACATAAATGGTTTTCGTTTCTCCACCTCAAAGACCGTGTCTATGCATTTTTGTCGTAATCGTGGCGTTCATCCAGATCAGTGGCGCCTCGTGACTGTTACTGATGTGGGGGCTGTCTCACATTCAGACAAATAAAATCTTAAATGCTTTTTTTGTTATTGTTTAACATACCATTGATTGATAGATTATAAAGATAGATAGATAATTATTTAATTCTTTAGGTCTTATCCTAACAGTAAATGCTTGCTTTCCTTAGTGCTGGTTTAGGCTAGTTGAAAAGGAAGTCCATTTTCCTCTTCCTGTTTTGTGCAAACAGATCAATAACTTTTTCATTTAAACCTGGCATATTATTCATAGAAATCTTCTCTATTGAAATCATGGTAAGTGCATTGAGCCTTTCCTGCTTCATAATGCTCCTTAAGAAAGTTTTGACCCCCTTCAGGGTTGAAAACAACGTTCGGGATCTGCTGTAGTCAATGGAATTGTCAAAAGAATTTTTATAAGTTTTGTCAATTCACAGAGTACATCACCTAAGTTATTTTCATTCACAATCTTTAATAGTTCACTCAATTTGGAAAACTCATGCAAATCACTTCTGTCATAGAATGCTCTAAGTTCTGTCAAAAGTCTTTCTTTGGCAATCATGGGGTAAGCTTCAGTGGCTACTTCAACTTCTTCTAAAGTCACTTTTTGTTTGAAGTTAGTGAAACAGTCCTTGTTGAACAATTTAGCAGCTACTAATTGTTTAGTGATCAATATTTTAAAATCATCCCTGACAAATTGAAAAACACGATCGAAAATAAGACCGACGCAAGAACACTCATCTAGCCACAACAACTGCGCTGGACGCAGTCTACACTGCCATTCCGCCCGGGAAGCCTCCCCATTTCTCCCCGCTTTCGTATCATTAAATAGTAAATAATTTCCGTACTTCATTGTTTTGCAGTATTTTTTTTTCATATAAACATATGAGAATTGGTGTTTTCATGTGAATGATAGTCAAACAAATAAATTAACATTATTTTCGTGAATCCTAGAAATCCACTGGGGGGGCTGCAGTCTCGCAGTCCCTATTGACGAGCCGCCACTGATCCAGATCCCGATTTATATTTAGCCAATAGACGCATCTCATGTGTGGAGGCCACTCGATATCTTGGCTTATTGTTTGACAACCGTCTTACTTGGGTTCCCCATTTCCGTTCTCGTAAAGCGTCTTGAAGGACGGCACTATCCCTGCTTCGGGTTTTAAGTCATACTTGGGGTGCGGACAGGGACACTTTGCTGCTCCTGCACCGTACACTTTACTTCCAAAGCTGGAATATGGCTGTGAGATCTACTCATCCACAACGGATGCACGGCTACGCGTGCTTAACTCCGTGCATCATGCTGGGGTCCGCTTGGCTACGGGTGCATTTCGGACATCTCCAATACCTAGTCTATTGGTGGATGCTGGATTCTGGCCGCTCGACCTTCGGCGCCAGTCTTCGATGCTCCGGTGTTGGTTTCGCACCCACCGTCTTCCAGATTCTGTCCCTTGTCTTTCAATATTGCGGGATTCTCGTTCGGAGGTGAATGTCACTCGACCTGATCTTCCTAAACCTTTTGGCCATCGAGTTGTAAATCTCATGGCGGATTTATCTATCGACCCCACTCCTGTGTACTCTTTCCGTCTCCCACGAGTTGGTTATTGGCAGCTTCCTGTTATCTCATTATGCCCTTCTGCCATGGATGGCAAGAAGGATTTTCTGCCAGCTCTGTCCCACACGGTTTTTAGAACACTTTTTTTATCCATTCTAATGATACTCTTGTTTTACTGATGGTTCCAAATCCGACGCAGGCGTTGGGTTTAGTGTAGTTTTCCTCTTTTATCGATGTGGCAGCCTTCCTTCAGTGGCATCCGTCCTTACTGCGGAGCTGTCTGCCATAGTCTTAGCTTTACAAATAATTTGTACTCTCCTGTTTCGTCTTTTACAATTTCTAATGACTGTCGCAGTGCTCTTACTTCTCTCTCTTGCACTGTATCCTTTAACCCTTTGGTTTTATCAGCCCTGGAGTGGCTATATCTTACACAACGAGGATATCGTGTTGGGTTCTGTTGGGTCCCTGGTCACGTTGGTGTTCCAGAGAATGAACACGCAGATCGCCTCGCTAAAAAGGCAGCAAGTCGCGCTCCATCTCCTGCCCCTGTTCCGTTTCGAGATGTCTTTCCTCTAATTCGTGAGGCAGTTGCAGCAATTTGGCAGAGGAGATGGCTAACGGGGGTCGCAACCTCGAAAATGGGAGAGATCACTACTTCCACACTCCCTCTGTGGACATACACCCATGTCTGGGATCGCCGTGCACAGACTTTATTGGCGCGACTTCGTATAGGTCACACGTACCTTACACAAAGGTACCTCCTGACCAGGGACCCTCAACCTTACTGTGATGACTGCTTGGTGCCGCTCACCGTGCGGCACCTGTTGGTAGAGTGCCCTAGTTTGATCGAGTTACGACACCACTACCTCTACCGCGACAGCGGTAGAGGTAGCGGTGTCTATTACATCTCAAAGGTCCTTGGACCAGAGTGCCTGGCCCAGGGCCATGACGTTTTAAGGTTTTGGGAGAAGCAGGCCTTCTCCCAAAGCTGTGAATTTTATTTCATTTTATTCTATGTATTTTAATGTTTTATATAGTTTTATAGTATTTTAGTTCTTATCTATTTACTTGTATTGTTTTTAATTACTTTTACTTAGTTTTTAGATACATGTTAGTAGCAGTCAATTTATAGTAGCGGCGCCATATGACCTTTGTTGTTGCGGCGACATGAAACTAAAATCCATCCATCCATATCTGTGGGACACCGTCATTTAGAACAGTAGCATCGGAGAGAACACTCCCCACTCGAACCCGTAAAAGACGTCTCGATAAAAACTGCTGGATAAAAATAGGAAGATGGCCACGGAGGTCAAAATTATACAAGGATCGTAAAATGCCATGACACCAAGCTGTGTCGTAGGCCTTCTCCAGGTAAAAAAAAACCGGTTACCTGGTGGTGGTGATTAGTAAAAGCCTCACAAATAGAAGACTCCAGGGGTAAAAGAGCATCAGTAGTAGACCTCATCTTTCGGAAACCATACTGTACCGATGACAAATAGTTCCCCCTCTCCAAGTACCACATCAGCCTTACATTTACCATCTTTTCCAACACTTTACAGATACAGGATGTCAGAGATATAGGACGATAGTTCGTAGCCTGGAGGTGATCTTTCCCAGGCTTCGGAAATGGGAAAACCACTGCGACAGCCCAGGAGGATGGAAAATCACCAGTATGCCAAGTCATATTGTAAAGATATAATAAAAAAGTATAAGCACGGTCAGGCATGTGACGCAAAAAGGCATAAGGAATGTCGTCTGAACCAAGAGAAGAGTCATGACACTGAGACAAAGAAGTCCGCAACTCGGAAGCAGAGAAAGGAACATTATAAGACTCCCCTACAGCGGAAGAAATGTTTATGGCATGAGATTCCATTCTCTGGCGGTGACGTGCGCCGGGGCTGCAGGATGCCTCCGGAAAACACTGGCAAAGTGCTCCGCGAAGAGGTCGGCGACAGTCCTAGGGTCTGCCACCGTTCGCCCAGCAGACAACAAAACTGGTGGGGAAGGAGCAGAATACTTCCCAGCAATTCGGCGGACTTTGTTGCAGACATCCGTAAGAGGGGTGCGGATGTTTATGGAAGAGGCCCTTTGTGCCTCTTTCAAAACGCGCAGGCCGAGCTCGGCAGCGCCGATAAGCTTCCAGGCGCTGCGGGTCCCCACCATGTCGCCAGAGACGAGAGAAAGCTGCCCGTTTCTCTTTCACAGCTTTAGTGCATGCTGCGTTCCACTAAGGAACGGGACGCTTAGTAAAGCGACCAGACGTCCTAGGGATTGTCTAAAGCGCTACTGAAAGTAAAATATCGATAAAATAATCAACAGCCTCAGCACAAGTAGAAAAGTCAGCCAGCGGACGGATAAAAGAGCTAAGGTCTGTGAATTGAGGCCAATCTGCCATGTCTAAAACCCAGCGTGGGGGCCGGGACTGTGGCTCAGAGTTCACGGATTGTAATGAAATCGGAAAGTAGTTTCTACCGTGCAAATCCGGTAGGACTCGCCAATTAAAATCAAGGAAAAAATTAGATGTACACAGAGAAAGATCGATAGCTGTAAAAGTCCTAGTAGGACTGTAGAAATGTGGAATATCCCCGGAATTTAAAACCTCCAATCCCTCATCCTCAATAAAAGAACCGATTAAAACCCCACGAGGATTACTAGCACCTTCATCCCACAATGGGTGACGGCCGTTAAAATCTCCTAACAAAAGAAAAGGCGAAGTCAGCTGACGCACCAGGCCGACAAGCTCACCCCTGGAGAAAGAAAGCCGAGGAGGGAGATATAAACTGCAAATGGTGTAGAATCGTCCCATAAAGACCTTAACAGCAACCACCTGAAGGGGAGAGTTAAGTTGTAAAGGGATAACAGGTATATCTTGACGGACTAGAATAGCTGTCCACCGTGGTGGCCCTGGTCAGGGGAAGGAGTGCTAAAAAAGGCACGATAGCCAGGAGGACTAGAATAAGTACTATCACCTAGCATAGTCTCTTGTAGAGCTACACAGGCTGGAGAGAACTCCGACAATAAAGCTCGGAGTTCCCCCCACGAGGCGCGAAGGCCTCTACAGTTCCGCTGTAGAAGCTTGAAGATGACTATTTAGGTGCAGTGGACGGGCGAGCCTTTTGAAGGCTGCCCGTGACTCACCTGACTAGAAATAATCAACCGACGAGAAGACACAGTAAGTTGAGATGTGCCGGGTCGTTGGACCGCAGCCTTTCGGCCTACCGGTGAGTGATGCGAACCATCATCACCTACCGGTCATCGGAAGACGAGGGTCAGGCTGGACTCCACTTTTTAACACAGCGGGTCCACGAGGGACGGCTGTGACAATATCATCGGACGTCTCCTTCCTAAGACCGTCCTCATCACAAGAAGCCCGATCTGAGACGGAGGGCGTCACAGAAGGCTGGACAGAAACTACTGGAGCTACCATTGCAGAGTGGTCCGTAGAGGACTCACGATCATGTGCACCGGGAGAAACTTTAGATTGCTTAGGCTGAGCTAAATCTATTGATTCCGCAGAGCCGCGGTGCCGTTTGGTCAGTCCCTTGGAAAGCTTAGGCGATACAGGTGGCAAATGGACACCTACTACATGGGTGACTTTGGTCAAGTCCGTATTTTTCTCGTCAATTCTAAGAGATGACTCAACCGAGTCATCGGACAAAAGGGCAAACCTATTGGCCAAATGAACAGGACCACCCGCCCCAACAGAGCGAGAGGTAGCAGGAGGAGTGGTCTTCGGACCGGCAGACTCAGCTGAAGAGCGAGCGGCCAATGAAGCATAGGATGTCGCACCAGTACAGTCCTTCTGGCGGTACAGGAGTTCACGGTGGGCGCTACCAAGGCTGATGAACTGAGTGTTAGCAAGCTGTAGAATGTCCTGCTCCAGGCGATACCTTGGGCATTGTTTGGAACGTACCTGGTGAGCATCACGGCAATAGAAACAATAAGCTGCAGCATTGCAATGCTCCTATGAATGCGAGTCTAGTGCAGAGCAATTACCACATCGAGAATCCTCCTTCCTACTCAGACCTGAAGATGACGTCTCGTGGGCCAGGTCAGCCACCTCACGAGAACCTGAATGTTTTTGTGTTTTCCCATAAAAATACAGTAATACAAAGATTAGCTCCAGGGGCAAGGGAAACCACCTACTGGGACGACAATAGGAGCGAGCGCTGGCTGCCGTGGACGGGTACCTCGTCCCCATGCGGACCAATCGTTTTAAAGAAAGGCCCCACATGATGCAGAAAGTTTGTCCACGAGACCTCCCAAAGCATCCCAGCCTGGACACCCAACCATTCAACACAGTACCACCTTATATATTAAAAAGATAGCAAATAAACAACTACTTGAGGTATATGACATTTATTATGATAGTATTGCATCATACATGTTCTATACTGCAATATTACAAAAACATCTTTGTATATAATCACAGCCCACACATAATCACAGTTCCGTATCACAGAATGAAAGGAGATTCCTTTTAGAATATATAATATATATATATATATATATATATATATATATATATATATATATATATATATATATATATATATATATATATATATATATATATATATATATATATATATATATATATATATATATATATATATATATATATATATATATATATATATATATATATATATATATATATATATATATATATATATATATATATATATATATATATATATATATATATATATATATATATATATATATATATATATATATATATATATATATATATATATATATATATATATATATATATATATATATATATATATATATATATATATATATATATATATATATATATATATATATATATATATATATATATATATATATATATATATATATATATATATATATATATATATATATATATATATATATATATATATATATATATATATATATATTCTACATCTTGAATAAGTTTCTTAAGTGGAACATTGTGTTGTACTAGAAGCTGGCTAAGTTTGTCAGTTGCTTTGACACTATGGTGGAAAAAGGTGACAATTTGTTTTACTTTCTCTTTTACTATTTGTAAATACCTTGTATTTTCAGTGAATCTTGTACTACTAAATTTAGTGTATGTGCAAAGCATGGAAGATTGCGTAGTTTCATATGTGATTGGATTGCTGAGGTCATGTTAGCAGCATTATCAGTAACTATACAACATATCTTATTTAGAATTTTCCATTTATTGCATTCCTCTGCAATATTCATTGCTATATGATTTTTTTTTCATCCTTGCTGTTTCTAAAACAACTGATCTGATCTTATAGTCTGAAGAAATGAAGTGTGCCATGACCGTGATAAACTCTTGTGTTTGTCTGGAGGTCCAAATGTCGGTTGTTAATGCAATGTCCTCAATATTCTCAAGTTCCTCGCTGATTTTGGCTACTTTTTGTTCGTACAGATTAGGTAAGAGAGTCCTCGTCAATTCACGGCGACTAGGTAGCTTGTAGCGAAGGTTGAGGCCATGGACAAACTCCTTAAATCCCTTATCTTCAGTTATAGACATTGGCTGAAGATCTTTAACTACCATTTTTGCAAGAAGATCGAGTAATTTCTGTAAGACTGCGTTCTGTCTATTGTCTGCATTAAAGTTGGTTGCAAAGTAGCAGTTGATGTTCCAGGCAACCTCTCACACTCACTTTCAGACTCGTATGAGATAGTGACAGGGATGGAGTCCTCCTGCATCTGCTTGAACTCATTCGGATGTTTTGTTCTCAAATGTTTGGTCATGTTTGAAGTATTTCCACAGTATTTCAAAGAATCCTTAGAAATGAGGCAAACGGTAATGTTAGGCATTGTTTTCTCCATGTATGTCCATACTGGAGCTTTTTTACATCTCTTTGGAGCGGAGGCCATGACTAAAAATGTTGACAAGGACTTGTTTGTGACAATTTCTTGACCAAGAGTATGAGAATTCTGGGGGGGAAATTATGTTTTTCGTGCGAGGAAGGGTTGCACAGTAGTGAGGAACTGTTTGATAATTACAAAAGAATTTAATAATTTAGCATATAATCATGGTGAAGCGCAACACAGGTTTCCCCCTTGTTACGGCCCGCCCGTAACATGCATTACTACCATCACCTCCTCCGCTTGTTACCTCGTTCGCCACCTCTCCGCCTCCCTTCCACGTCACCGTCTCGTGAACCTTCCACGCCACCGTCTCGTGAACCTTCCACGTCACCGTGTCATGAAGCCCCGCTACTGTCCCGAAGTTGGATTCACGCGGCCCTTTCGACTCAACCGAAAGTGTTGAGCCAGCTCTTGGCTTTCTGGATTGGGAGTTGAGATCCAAGCCTCAACCAGTGAACACAACGCCTCTTGGGTCTACCGTGGGATCAACCATCACCCAGCATTTCACCACTGCGACACCGCATAAGTATCACTTCCCCTCGTCCGTGCTTTCCACATTGCCTCTATATAGGATTAGGATTATTGTTAGGTATTGTTGGTTTCTTTATTGTTGTATTTATTACTGTGTTATATGTATATGTGTATGTCATTTTCCTGTGTTTCATGTTTCTTGTTATATATGTGTCAATTTCATTATGGGTTATTAAAATAGCTTTTAAAGTGACCCCTTTTGCATTTCCTCACCAGTGGAACCTGCAGTGTTTTTTTTATTGTTATTGTTCACCGGCTCTCCGATGCCAATCTTACCAGTTTAACGGGTGATCGTAACACCCTTTAAAGCATTAGCTAGACTGATTGCCCTCCATTTTTTTTTTTTTTGGCCATCACCCTGTCTTGGGTATTAGGCCATTTTATTTTATTGTTTTTGTGACTTATATTTCTTTAAAATTATGTCTTTTATTTTATTTTACATATATACATTTTTTATTGGTTTATTTATTTATTTATTTTATTTATATAGTTATTTTAATTTAACCTTTTTTGTTTATTTGTTTTAATGTTAACATAAAATATCCACACACATTCTCATGCACGCTTCATTCACACAAGGAACCTATACCTATCTCAAAACTATTGTCCTTTGCCAGGGCATGGGGAAAAGAGGGATAACTCACAATCACACAGGGTGGCTACGTAGCATCACTACGTATTGCATATATACATAAAGGGAAAACATTCACATCACATCACGGAAAATTGGAATCATACACGCTTTCATACTTTTATTTACATACATATATATTTTTCAAATATTTACAGAGTGGAGAATAAATAACATAATATATACACATAAATCACAACTCTCTGATTAAATTGGTCTCAGTCAGATAAATCATCAGTCTATCGACCACATCCGGATGTTCGTCACCCAGAAGGGTGGTTTGAGTTAGCAGGAGGCCGCGACCCCGGCAATACGCCGCCAAGGGCCGCCTTTCCTCACGATAACGCAGTGAAGCAGGACGTGCTCGACAGATAGGGTGATATTACATGTGGAACACTGTGGTGGAAAGGTGTTGGCGATGAAGGTATTAAGTTGGGTTCTTTATTGTTGTATTTATTACTGTGTTATATGTATATGTGTATGTCATTTTCCTGTGTTTCATGTTATATATCTGTGGTTCATGTTTCTTGTTATATATGTGTCAATTTCATTATGGGTTATTAAAATAGCTTTTAAAGTACCCCTTTTGCATTTCCTCACCAGTTGAACCTGCAGTGTTTTTTTTTTTGTTATTGTTCACCGGCTCTCCGATGCCAATCTTACCAGTTTAACCGGTGAACGTAACAATTGGCGACCGTGACAGGACCATTATAACCCATGTTCAGTGTTCCATTTTTCCAGTGACTTTTTTCTGTGATTGCTTGTGTTTCTGTGGTGTTGTGACTCTGATGTGTTTTTTTCTGTGACTTACTCTGCGTGTGGTTTAAATTTACCTTTGTGCGATCAAGTAGCTCCTTTTGGGTTAAACGTGCTTCGTGACTTTCATTGGTATCGCATAGCAGTGGTAGAGCAGGAAACCAGGTAGAAAGGCGTGTTCACCGATAGCACTTATCTCTATTTTTGCACATAGGCAGGTGTGTAATAAGTGTTATCCAAGTGTTGGGATCATCATATGTTCATGCGAACCCTCAATCCCTCACTTCGCGGATCATTTTCTCGCTAGTTAGAATCGGCCATTTTAACTAGTCTCTCAGACTAATCCGCCTCCTTATCAATAACAAGTCTCAGTACAATTCGCTCCTCACTCTCAAGTCTCGTAACTAGAGTAATCCGGATCCCTCTTAATGCCGTTACTCTCTAGGTTACCCCTCATTAGTGATTGTACTCATAAGTGTTTGCTTAAGTATAATCTAGGTAATTTCCAAGGTTGCCTTTATTATCACTCTGCCAAGTTCCTCACTGAAGTAATTCGCTTATCATTTTTTTGTTGTGGTTTAACATCTATTTAATATGGCTTCCACTCAGTTTAACGTTGAAGATTTTTGTGTTCCATTGCTAATATAAAGAAGGACCAATGGAAGACCATCGCTAAACATTTTGATGTTCCCATCACGTCTCAGATGACTAAAGAGGTCATTAAGAATGTAGTTGTTGAACATCTAGTGCAAGAAGGTCAGTTGCTAGGAAATGCAATAGAAGAGTTAACTCCCATGTCAGCCTCTACGAGGACTATAATACACAGTCCCCAGGAAGAACAGGATAAGAGTAGGATAAGTCAATGGGAAATTGAGAAGCTTAAACTAGAATACCGGATGCATGAAAACAAATGCAACTACAGGCAGAAAAGAAGGAAAGAAATGCAACTACAGGAAAAACAAATGCAACTACAGGCAGAAAAGAAGATAAAGATAAAAAGAGAGAATTTCAGTTACAACTTAAAAGGCAGGAGAAAGAGTTAGAACTTCAGGAGTTAACTCTACGAAATGACGCTAAGTTTAGAGGAAGAAATAGATATAAAGAAACAGTTAGCAAGCTTTAATCCTGCTACAGCTGCTCCGCTATTCCCCTTTTGATGAATCTGATGTTGACGAGTCATTTCGCGCTTTTGAGAGCATTGCTAATAGGAATAAATGGCCCAAGGATCAGTGGGTGTCTCTCCTTGTCCCTAAGCTAGTAGAAAAGCTTATAGGGTATACAACGGCCTTAGTGATGAGGTAGAATATGAAGAGATCAAAGGTAACATTCTAGACACCTACTCTATCACTTCTGATGGATACAGACAGCAGTTTCGAAAGTATGTGAAACCAGTCTCACACCTATGTTGAATTCGCTAGTGAGAAACTAAGACAATTTAAGAAATGGTTAGCCGCCCTTAACATTACCACCTTTTCGGAGTTGCTCAATCTAATGGTCCTGGAAGAATGGAAGAACAAGTTACCTTTAATATTCTGAGGCATGTGGAAGAACGGGAGAGAGTGATCTTATGTTTGCCGCTAAAGTGGCTGATGCGTTTGCTTTGTTGATGGGATCCCTGGGTAGTAGAGGTCGTGGTTCACTGTCTAATGTTAGGTCCTCCTTTGGGGAAGGTTTTGGGGGCGGGTGGTAAGCCAACCGGATTCTCGCCAAATGCATATAATTCCCCTGGTGTACATACTGTAAGAAGCCAGGACACACGATCCAAAATGTAGACACCCAAATTGCAAGGGTTCTCAACGTCAATTTTCTTTTGTGTCCCTAGACCTAACACATTTGAGAACAAGAAACCAGTGGCCCTAGCTAACCCTGTCAACTCTCCTCTAGAACTTTATGACTCGTACATGTATCAAGGTAAAGTGTCCCTGACTGATGGTAAAGACAAGGCAATAAATATCAAGGTTCTGCGTGATACAGGTGCTGCCCAATCCATCTTAAGAAGGAAGATGTCATCCCTAACATCAAGCAGGCTTTCACTGGGAGAAGGTGATCCTTACAGGTCTCGAATCACAGCTCTCCTATCCCTTGGCTAATATTAGCTTACAGTGCCCGTTCATTTCAGGAGAGGTTGAGGTAGCCATTAAACCTGGTGAACTGCCAGTACCGGGGTACATCTTGTACTGGGTAATGATCTTGCAGGTAACTTGGCTGTTCCAAACTTAATTGTTCTTGATTCTCCCTTAACAGAAAGTCCCACTAAGACCCTGGACGAAACATCCCTCACTTCTTCCCAGTGTGTGCAGTCACCAGGTCTCAGTCCAAGTCCCCTGCCTTTTCATCACCTCCTCCACCAATGATTGCCTCTACTGACAACTTGTATAATAACATCATTTCAAAGGAGAATTTGATTAATGCTCAGGAACAGGATCTCACTTTGGCTAAGATCAGACATGTGGCCAGTGAGACAAAGGATATGTCTAAATTGCCTTGTTTTTATTATCAGGAAGGAGTCCTGGTGCCTACAGACAACCTGAACTGAAACAACTAGACACCTGGTCAGAAACACATCAAGTTGTCTTTAAGACCAGCCATTATAGAACTAGCTCATGATGGATTGTCAGGTCATCTAGGCATCCAAAAAAACCTACAAGAAGGCTCTTCAACATTTTTTTTTGGCCAGGAATGAAAAAGGATGTGTCACACTGTAAAAACATGTCATATATGTCAAATTGTGGGTAAGCCTAACGAACGCCTTGTGCCAGCTCCTCTGACGCCTATTCCAGTTCAGACGGAGCCCTTCGAAAAAATCATTCTAGACTGCGTAGGGCCCTTACCCAAAACCAAACGAGGGAATCAGTATTTGTTAACCCTCATGGATCCCACTACCAGGTACCCTGAAGCATTCCCTCTTAAGAACATCACATCAAAGACCATTGTAAAACATCTAATACATTTTTTCACCTCGGTAGGAATTCCAAAACAAATTCAGTCTGACAAGGGTAGCAATTTCACTAGCCATTTTTTCCAACAGATAGTGAATGAGCTAAACATCGACCATGTAACCTCCTCGGCTTAACACCCCAATCCCAAGGCTGTCTAGAGCGGTTTCATCAAACATTAAAATCCATGATGAAGAAGTATTGCTTGGAGCATCAAGGAGACTGGGATGAAAGTATTTCTTTCCTTCTCTTCGCTTTAAGAGAATCTCCTCAAGATTCTTTAGGTTACTCCCTTTTGAATTACTCTATGGTAGACAGATCAGGGGCCTCTCAAAATATTAAAGGATCAATGGTTTACTCAAAATACTCCTTCAAGCCCCAGTGTGTCTGTCTACATCAGTAACCTTAAGAATAAAATCAGTGAAGTCAGATCTTTGCTAAATCAAACTTCCTCAAATCTCAAACTAAAATGCAACAGAATTCTCTTCCCAAATCTGTCATGAAAAGTTTCAAACCAGGAGACAAGGTTTTACTTTTCTCCCCACTCCAGGCAATGCTCTTCACAGTAAGTTCATGGGACCTATGTTGTGGCTAAAAACTAAGTCCATTAAATTATGTGGTCCACACTCCTGACCGTCGTAAGGATTTCCAACTAGTTCATATTAATCTAATGAAACCTTACCACTCCAGAGAACCAGAGGACGACTTGTCTCGCGCTGTACCTGTATGTCTGGTAGGGAAGGAGTCTGGTCCTGTGCCCCCCGAGGAAGAGTCCGACATCGAATTCCTCTTCTCGTCACCTAAAGGACGCCCCTCAAACAGCCAAATCATGTCCAACCTTGATGAGGTGTTTCTTTCCTTAACACCTTCACAACAGTCTGATCTTAAGAAATTATTGCTAGACTTTTCTGAAATCACAGGTGACCTTCCAGGAGTTTGTAATACTATCCAACATGACATAACATTAATATCTAATGACATCAAGCCTATAAGACAACCAGCTTATCGCATTTCACCCATTAAAAGAGACTTGATGAAAAAAGAGGTAGACTCTCTGCTCTGTCATCACCTTGCAGAACCTAGTATATCTCCTTGGGCTTCTCCTGCCTGTTAACATCTAAGCCAGATGGTAGTAGTCGATTTTGCACCGACTACAGGAAATTAAATAAAGTTACGGTGCCAGGAGTATAGGAGTAGCCAAATTTGTAACCACTATAGACTTGCTTAAAGGTTACTACCAGATTCCCTCTCGGACGAGGCCCAAATAATATCCGCCTTCATCACCCCTTCGGACTATACCAATACACAGTGATGCCCTTTGGCTTGTCTAATGCTCCCGCCACCTTCCAGAGGGCTATAAATTACATCACTCAGGACTTGAGGAACATCTGCATATCTGGACGACCTGGTGGTGACTGCGGACGACTGGGCGACACATCTGACCCGTCTTCGGAGGCTGATGGGTCGGTTGCAAAGCCGGGCTTACAATCAACCTGGCCAAGTCCACCTTCGGGAAGTCTACGGTGGTCTACCTGGGACATGTGGTGGGGAACGGCAAGGTTCACCCCAAGAGAGCTAACGTGGAGGCCATCCTTGGCTTCCTGTTCCTACCACCAGGAAAGCTCTCATGAGGTTCTTGGGGATGGCTGGGTTTACAAATGCTTCTGTAAGAACTTCTCCACCCTGGCCGCCCCTGATGGACCTTCTCAGAACTTCCGTCCCCTTCCACTGGACCCCGACCTGTGACCAAGCCTTCCAACACCTCAAGGCGTTTCTCCTCGGAACCAGTGGTCTGGACGCCGGATCACTCCCGACCCTTCCATCTACAAGTGGACGCAAGTGGAGTTGGAGTGGGTGCTGTCCTACTACAACCGGACCCCACAAGCGGCATCCTCCATCCCATCGCCTATCACTCCGCGAAACTGAAACACCATCAACTCAACTACTCCACCATCGAGAAGGAGGCTCTGGCACTCGTGCTGGCGCTCCAACGTTTTGAGTGCTATCTTCATCCTAATCCTCACATCACCAAGGTCTTCACTGACCACAATCCTCTGGCCTTCCTGTACGCCATGAGGAACCGAAACCAACGCATTCTTAGGTGGGCCTTGTTAACTCAACCTTTCAACCTGGAAGTCCACCATATCAATGGGTGGACAACATCATCGCCGACGCCTTATCAAGATCTCCTGTCTCACCTCCTTCATGAGCCCATTACGGAGGTCTTATGGGGAGGAAATGTTACGGCCCGCCCGTAACATACATTATTACCATCACCTCCTCCGCTTGTTACCTCGTTCGCCACCTCTCCGCCTCCCTTCCACGTCACCGTCTCGTGAACCTTCCACGCCACCGTCTCGTGAACCTTCCACGTCACCGTTTCATGAAGCCCGCTACTGTCCCGAAGTTGGATTCACGCGGCCCTTTCGACTCAACCGAAAGTGTTGAGCCAGCTCTTGGTTTTCTGGATTGGAAGTTGAGATCCAAGCCTCAACCAGTGAACACAACGCCTCTTGGGTCTACCGTGGGATCAACCATCACCCAGCATTTTACCACTGCGACACCGCATAAGTATCACTTCCCTCGTCCGTGTTTTCCGCATTGCCTCTATATAGGATTAGGATTATTGTTAGGTATTAAGTTGGGTTCTTTATTGTTGTATTTATTACTGTGTTATATGTAATTTTCCTGTGTTTCATGTTATATATCTGTGGTTCATGTTTCTTGTTATATATGTGTCAATTTCATTATGGGTTATTAAAATAGCTTTTAAAGTACCCCTTTGCATTTCCTCACCAGTTGAACCTGCAGTGTTTTTTTTTTCGTTATTGTTCACCGGCTCTCCGATGCCAATCTTACCAGTTTAACCGGTAAACGTAACAGCAGATCCCGACGGAGGTTCCACGCTCCCTCGAGCTCTGCAGCAGACCGAGCTAGCATGTCAGCCTGTTCATTCCCGCGTATACTGGAATGTCCAGGCACCCAAACCAGTGAGAAGGATTTATGACATGAATTCAACTTATTAATGATGTTGCCCTGGATTTCATTTGTATCCGTGCGGCCGGACTCTATTGCCTGAAGGGCTGACATAGAGTCCGAAAAATGACAATTGAATTATGAGGTGAATTTAAAGCATAATCTATGGCTTTGTCAATTGCAAAAATTTCAGCAGAAAACACCGATGTATGGGTAGGCAGTCGGAACCTGAGGGCACATTCATTCGACCACACACTTGCACCCACACATTCACCTGTCTTGGAGCCGTCTGTGTAGAGATGTAGGGATGGAGGGAGGCCAGCGACGAGGGCCCGGAAGTGGTGTTGGAGCTCCACCTCGGTAACCACAGCCTTCTTCCCGGAAGCCAGCTCTTGATGAAGGTGGTTGTTGATTGCTTCCATGGGGAAGGGTGGTAGCACCAGGTGGTCCGCATCGTCCAGTCTCACGCCGGTTTGCTGGCAGAGCGCGTGTAGTCTGACTGAGACTGGACGGCGGACCGCGTTGTGGAGGTGGTGGTGCTGCCATATAATCTTGGTTGCTGTGTTACCGAGGGAGCCTTCCGGGCTGTTTTATCCCAAAGGATAAAAGCAGGGCGTCGCGACGAATTTCCAAGGGTGGTATATTGGCCTCAACCTCCATCCGCGCCACACGAGTGCAGCGCAGGGCTCCAAGACACATTCGCACACATTCATTCTGCAGTACATCCAATCTCCTCAGTGTTGGTTCCGACGCAGACCCATACACCAGTGAGCCATAGTCTAAATGAGAACGAATTAAGGACTTGTACACCATTAATAAAGATTTTCTGTCTGCTCCCATGAAGTACCAGAAAGGTATTTGAGGACATTGATCTTTTACGACAACGAATGAGCAATTCATTAACATGAGTCTTCCAATTGAGTCTGCTATCAAAATGCAGACCCAAGAACTTGACTGAATTTTGAAACGGTATCGGTTGGCCTTGAAGAGTTATTTGCAAATCAGGTACGTTACGTCTAGTGAAAACAACACCGATACACTTAGCAACTGAAAACTTAAATCCCCAAAGTGAGGCCCAATGCTGGACGGAATCAAGAGCATCCTGAATCCGCCCCGCCGAGAATTGTGCGTTAGGCGAGGAGTGCCATAACGCACAATCGTCGGCGTACAATGAGTATTTAAGATTCCTGGGGACGGGAGTTGTTGACAGAATATCATTAATCATTATACAAAATAAAATGGGACTAAGAACACTACCCTGCGGCACCCCGTTCTCCTGGACGAAAACGTCCGAGATTACGTTACCAGGAAGCTTGACAGAGAATGTTCTGTCCTGAAGAAAATTATAAACAAAAATGGGCAAGTTACCTCTGAAGCCATGAGCGTAGAGTTTCATGAGGATGCCGTGTCGCCATGTCATGTCGAAGGCTTTGTGGATGTCTAAAACACCCCTATCATGAATTCTTTTTGGCAAAAGCCTCTGAAATGCAATGCTCCAGGTGTGTTAGGTGATCCATCGTGCTTCGGTACTTCCGAAAGCCCGACTGCTGATCACCTAACAGACCCTTCGCTTCTAAAACAAAAAGTAGCCTTCGCTTTACCATACGTTCCATGACCTTACATAGACAGCTCGTGAGCGCAATAGGACGAAACGCACTGGGGTCCGTAAGGCGTCCAGTCTTTTGGGGATTGGGATGGTGTGGGCGAAGTGCCAAGACTGAGGAAAGTGTAGGTGGTCCATATTCTATTGTAGAGCGTTAATAATTTTGAAAGGGAGTGGTGGCCGAGATTTTGTAACATGATATATGAAATATTGTCTGGACCAGGACTGGAGCCTTTACAGGATTTCAGGGCAAAGAGGAGTTCATCCAACGTAAACTCTGTGTTGTAGTCTGAGTTTACGCCTCCTGTGGCAAAGTTTGGGACAGTGAGTTCTGCAGCCTCCTTCCTTGGAAGGAAGGTAGGGTCATAATAAGTTGTGCTGCTGGCCTGATGGAATTGGTGGGCTATGGCATTTGCTATTTCTGTTTTGTTATCAATTATATTATCATTTATTTTAAGGGTAGTGATAGGAATATATGGTTTTCTGTTGTTTAATATATTTATTGTTTGCCATACTTTGGAGAGAGGAGTGGTGCGGTTAACAGATGATATGAATTGTCTGAATGAGTCTTTCTTTGCATTACGGATGACTTTCCTTGCCTGAGCCCTTGCCTTTTATAGGCTATGAAATTTGCTTGACTGGGCTGCTGGCTGAAGTACCTGTATCGTCTATTGCGCTCACGAAGTGCTTGTCGGCAATCCGTTGTCCACCATGAGACTCCATGCTTAGTGTAAACTGCAGAAGTCTTCGGAATACAAGCCTCAGCGGCGTGTAATATGGATTGTGTTGCGTTGCTGACCATCGTGTCAATGTCCTCGCCAGATATATCCACGTCGGCAACCCCACGGAAGGTTGCCCAGTCTGCTCTCTTGAAGTTAAACTTGGGAGGGCGGGGGTGGGCGGGATGTCGCGTGCATAAGAGATGCAGATGGGCAGATGGTCACTTCCGTGGAGTCGTCGATGACTTCCCAGGAGAAGTCAGGAGTATATTTGGCGAGAGCAACGACAGATCAATGGCAGACGCGTTACCAGTCCGATCATCTACACGAGTCGCACTTCCATCGTTCAGAAGACAGAGGTTTGTCTGTAATAAAATGTTTACTATCTGCTCCCCACGTACACTTGACCTCTCACTTCCCCATTGTTGATGATGGGCGTTAAAGTCGCCAACAACTAGCCTGTTGCCCGGAAGCTGGCTAATAAGAGATGTAATATCATCATCAACAATGGAGGTATTGGGAGGCAAGTAGAGGAACAGATAGCCAGATACGTGTCGTTGAATCTCACCCTGCACGCGACCGCTTCCAGAGGTGTATTCAACGTCACTTCTGTTTGTGTCAGTGTTTTGTGTATGTATATGGCAACGCCGTGTCCCTCATATCTTCTATACGGATGGTAGTGTTTTAGCACTGCAGGATCAGGCTGATCCTGCAGTCTCGTCTCCTGTAGACAAATAACGGACGGCCTGTGTATGTTCACTAAAAGTGACAAATATGGATCTTTATTCCGAATACTTCTGCAATTCCACTGTAACACCTTGAACATTATGGCTTAAGAGTTGTGGTGGCGGCCGTTTTCTTAGTCCTTTTGCGCTCAGAGGCGCTGCCGGGGACCTCTCCCGGCCCTTACTAATGGTGACATCCATCGATTCATCAATTGTTAACTCCCGGAGCTCGTCGAGAGGGAGCGAGCGTGTGAACTCCTTCTCGACGGCGCGGGAGCGGCGACGACATGAGAAGGGCGTTGACGTTCAAGCTTTGTTAAATTTAATTTATTAGACTTGTCTGTCTTCTCACCCTTACTGGGAGTACGAGAAATAGCAGACAGGTATGGAGCAGAGGAAGTTATAGGAGTAGAGGTTTTAGTAGTAGTAGTAGTAGTAGTTTTAGCAGATGATGAGGCAGAGGTTGAAGGGGAATCAGTGGTGGTAGATGGAGCAGGCAGCAGGTCGCTGAGGTCAGTCTGGATGGCAACAGTACACATCTTAGGTGGAGCCCTTACTGTTGAAGCGTAGGAGACGTTTGAAGCAGGCGCGGCCTGCGTCTGCTTCACTCGCATCCTTGCTTCATAGTAAGAGATCCTTCAGTAGCCTTAACCGTGCAGATCTCTTTCTCCACTTTCCACGCGGGACAATCGCGTGAAAAAGTGGAGTGAGCACCTTCACAATTACGGCACTTCTCTACCATGGACGTGCACTGGTCCACAGAGTGGACCTCTCCTGCGCATCTACCGCAGTAAGCGTGGGAAGACCGACAAGCGTTACCATGGTGACCATAAAGCTGGCACTTGAAACAACGGAGAGGATTCGGAATGTAGGGACGAACGGGAACCGACTCGTACCCTACATGAATCCTCTCTGGCAACTTAGCAGCACTGAAGGTGAGAATGACTGAAGCTGTGCTCCTTCTTGTACCGTCAACCATTTTAGTAATTTTCCTAGCCTCAATGACATCCTGATCAGTCATGCAATCGACGATCTCGGTCGGTTCCATATCCACAAAATCGCGGTGGGAAGCGACTCCCCGACACGAGTTCATGGACACTGGAATCGAAGCCTCGATCTCGATGTCATGAATGAACCGGAGCTTCAACAATGATTTGACTTGACTTACGTTAACTGTCTGAACAAGTAAATCACCACTGGCAAGTTTTTTAACATTAGCAACATTTCCATTATTACAATCGATGACCTTCTTTATTATAAAAGAATTAACCGTAGACAGGCGGGTGTTCGTCTTAGAGTGGAAAGTCACAAAAGTCGCTTTGGAGGGGTCAATAGACAGTCTGGCAGTCGGGGGTCGTCGATCAGTGTCCTCCCTCTCCCTTACGGGGGGAGGGCAGGAAGGTCCGTCAGGCATGGAGGGGGGGTACACCCCCCTCCTGCAGGAGGGGAGCGGGACACAAGTGGGAGGAGGTCAGGGAGGAGTTACCTAATGTCAGATTGTCCTGCCAAACCACTCTAGGGGGGCCGGACGGTGTTAATTCACCCCAAAAGCACGCTCACTGAGGCGGATCCTCCGTAGGTGTGAGAGAAAAGACAATCTGACAACCTGGCAACAGACACCTTCTGTTGCCGCTAAGGAGAGGACAGTGAAAAGGCAAAGCTAAAAACACGGGACAATGGGAAACCTAACTTTATTTGACTAATACCTAAGCCTGATGGGCGTACAAAAATCCACACAGAGGTGGGTGAAGGACAGAGCGCAGGACGACACGTGTTTACAGCACGGTGTCTTGGCCGAGTCTTTGTGTGGATGCATTTTTTTTTTTTTTTTTTTTTTTTTTTTTTTTTTTTTGGCCATCACCCTGTCTTGGGTATTAGGCCATTTTTATTTCATTGTTTTTTGTGACTTTTATATTTCTTTAGAATTAGGTCTTTTATTTTATTTTACATATATACAGTTTTTATTGGTTTATTTATTTATTTATTTTATTTATATTTATTATTATTATTATTATTATTTTTTTTTTTTTTTTTTTTTTTTTAACAAAATATCCACACACATTCTCATGCACGCTTCATTCACACAAGGATCCTATACCTATCTCAAAACTGTTGTCCTTTGTCAGGGCATGGGGAGGGAAGGATAACTCACAATCACACAGGGTGGCTACGTAGCATCACTACGTATTGCATATATACATGAAGGAAAACATTCACATTAGATCACGCAAAATTGGAATCATACACACTTTCATACTTTTATTTACATATATATATATATATATATATATATATATATATATATATATATATATATATATATATATATATATATATATATTCAAATATTTACAGAGTGGAGGATAAATAACATAATATATACACATAAATCACAACTCTCTGATTAAATTGGTCTCAGTCAGATAGATCATCAGTCTATCGACCACATCCGGATGTTCATCACCCAGAAGGGTGGTTTGAGTTAGCGGGAGGCGGCGACCCCGGCAATACGCCACCAAGGGCCGCCTTTCCTCACGATAACGCACACAGTGAAGCAGGACGTGCTCGACAGATAGGGTGATATTACATGTGGAACACTGTGGTGGAAAGGTGTTGGCGATGTAGGGGAGCATGTGGGTGGGAGGGTGCAGCCCATCCTGAGGCGTGCGAGGACCACTTCCTCTCGCCTTGTGGGGCGATTGGAGGAGGCCCACTCGCCCAGGATGGGTTTGGTGGTGTGGAGGTGGAGGTTGTCCCAGTGACTCTGCCACAGGAGTTTTGCTGATGATTTAACAACTGAGAGACATGACTGCAGATCCCGACGGAGGTTCCACGCTCCCTCGAGCTCTGCAGCAGACCGTGCTAGCATGTCAGCCTGTTCATTCTCGCGTATACTGGAATGTCCAGGCACCCAAACCAGTGAGAAGGATTTACGACATGAGTTTAACTTATTAACGATGTTGCCCTGGATTTCATTTGTATCCGTGCGGCCGGACTCTATTGCCTGAAGGGCTGACATAGAGTCCGTAAAAATTATGATTGAATTATGAGGTGAATTTAAAGCATAATCTATGGCTTTTTCAATTGCAAAAATTTCAGCAGAAAACACCGATGTATGGGTAGGCAGTCGGAACCTGAGGGCACATTCGCTCGACCACACACTTGCACCCACACATTCACCTGTCTTGGAGCCGTCTGTGTAGAGATGTAGGGATGGAGGGAGGCCAGTGACGAGGGCCCGGAAGTGTTGGTGGAGCTCCGCCTCGGCAAGAACAGCCTTCTTCCCCGGAAGCCAGCTCTTGATGAAGGTGGTTGTTGATTGCTTCCATGGGGAAGAGTAGGTAGCACCAGGTGGTCTGTGTCGTCCAGTCGGATGCCGGTGAGCTGGCAGAGGGCGTTCAGACGCGTCGCGACTGGACGACAAGCTGCGGTGTGGAGGTGGTGGTGCTGCCATATAATTTTGGTTGCTGTTGTACCGAGGGAGCCTTCCGGGCTGTTTTATCCCAAAGGATAAAAGCAGGAAATTGCGACGAATGTCCAAGGGTGGTATATTGGCCTCTACCTCCATCCGCGCCACACGAGTGCAGCGCAGGGCTCCAAGACACATTCGCACACATTCATTCTGCAGTACATCCAATCTCCTCAGTGTTGGTTCCGACGCAGACCCATACACCAGTGAGCCATAGTCTAAATGAGAACGAATTAAGGACTTGTACACCATTAATAAAGATTTTCTGTCTGCTCCCCATGAAGTACCAGAAAGGTATTTGAGGACATTGATCTTTTACGACAACGAATGAGCAATTCATTAACATGAGTCTTCCAATTGAGTCTGCTATCAAAATGCAGACCCAAGAACTTGACTGAATTTTGAAACGGTATCGGTTGGCCTTGAAGAGTTATTTGCAAATCAGGTACGTTACGTCTAGTGAAAACAACACCGATACACTTAGCAACTGAAAACTTAAATCCCCAAAGTGAGGCCCAATGCTGGACGGAATCAAGAGCATCCTGAATCCGCCCGCCGAGAATTGTGCGTTAGGCGAGGAGTGCCATAACGCACAATCGTCGGCGTACAATGAGTATTTAAGATTCCTGGGGACGGGAGTTGTTGACAGAATATCATTAATCATTATACAAAATAAAATGGGACTAAGAACACTACCCTGCGGCACCCGTTCTCCTGGACGAAAACGTCCGAGATTACGTTACCAGGAAGCTTGACAGAGAATGTTCTGTCCTGAAGAAAATTATAAACAAAAATGGGCAAGTTACCTCTGAAGCCATGAGCGTAGAGTTTCATGAGGATGCCGTGTCGCCATGTCATGTCGAAGGCTTTGTGGATGTCTAAAACACCCCTATCATGAATTCTTTTTGGCAAAAGCCTCTGAAATGCAATGCTCCAGGTGTGTTAGGTGATCCATCGTGCTTCGGTACTTCCGAAAGCCCGACTGCTGATCACCTAACAGACCCTTCGCTTCTAAAACAAAAAGTAGCCTTCGCTTTACCATACGTTCCATGACCTTACATAGACAGCTCGTGAGCGCAATAGGACGAAACGCACTGGGGTCCGTAAGGCGTCCAGTCTTTTGGGGATTGGGATGGTGTGGGCGAAGTGCCAAGACTGAGGAAAGTGTAGGTGGTCCATATTCTATTGTAGAGCGTTAATAATTTTGAAAGGGAGTGGTGGCCGAGATTTTGTAACATGATATATGAAATATTGTCTGGACCAGGACTGGAGCCTTTACAGGATTTCAGGGCAAAGAGGAGTTCATCCAACGTAAACTCTGTGTTGTAGTCTGAGTTTACGCCTCCTGTGGCAAAGTTTGGGACAGTGAGTTCTGCAGCCTCCTTCCTTGGAAGGAAGGTAGGGTCATAATAAGTTGTGCTGCTGGCCTGATGGAATTGGTGGGCTATGGCATTTGCTATTTCTGTTTTGTTATCAATTATATTATCATTTATTTTAAGGGTAGTGATAGGAATATATGGTTTTCTGTTGTTTAATATATTTATTGTTTGCCATACTTTGGAGAGAGGAGTGGTGCGGTTAACAGATGATATGAATTGTCTGAATGAGTCTTTCTTTGCATTACGGATGACTTTCCTTGCCTGAGCCCTTGCCTTTTTATAGGCTATGAAATTTGCTTGACTGGGCTGCTGGCTGAAGTACCTGTATCGTCTATTGCGCTCACGAAGTGCTTGTCGGCAATCCGTTGTCCACCATGAGACTCCATGCTTAGTGTAAACTGCAGAAGTCTTCGGAATACAAGCCTCAGCGGCGTGTAATATGGATTGTGTTGCGTTGCTGACCATCGTGTCAATGTCCTCGCCAGATATATCCACGTCGGCAACCCCACGGAAGGTTGCCCAGTCTGCTCTCTTGAAGTTAAACTTGGGAGGGCGGGGGTGGGCGGGATGTCGCGTGCATAAGAGATGCAGATGGGCAGATGGTCACTTCCGTGGAGTCGTCGATGACTTCCCAGGAGAAGTCAGGAGTATACCTGGCGAGAGCAACGACAGATCAATGGCAGACGCGTTACCAGTCCGATCATCTACACGAGTCGCACTTCCATCGTTCAGAAGACAGAGGTTTGTCTGTAATAAAATGTTTACTATCTGCTCCCCACGTACACTTGACCTCTCACTTCCCCATTGTTGATGATGGGCGTTAAAGTCGCCAACAACTAGCCTGTTGCCCGGAAGCTGGCTAATAAGAGATGTAATGTCATCATCAACAATGGAGGTATTGGGAGGCAAGTAGAGGAACAGATAGCCAGATACGTGTCGTTGAATCTCACCCTGCACGCGACCGCTTCCAGAGGTGTATTCAACGTCACTTCTGTTTGTGTCAGTGTTTTGTGTATGTATATGGCAACGCCGTGTCCCTCATATCTTCTATACGGATGGTAGTGTTTTAGCACTGCAGGATCAGGCTGATCCTGCAGTCTCGTCTCTGTAGACAAATAACGGACGGCCTGTGTATGTTCACTAAAAGTGACAAATATGGATCTTTATTCCGAATACTTCTGCAATTCCACTGTAACACCTTGAACATTATGGCTTAAGAGTTGTGGTGGCGGCCGTTTTCTTAGTCCTTTTGCGCTCAGAGGCGCTGCCGGGGACCTCTCCCGGCCCTTACTAATGGTGACATCCATCGATTCATCAATTGTTAACTCCCGGAGCTCGTCGAGAGGGAGCGAGCGTGTGAACTCCTTCTCGACGGCGCGGGAGCGGCGACGACATGAGAAGGGCGTTGACGTTCAAGCTTTGTTAAATTTAATTTATTAGACTTGTCTGTCTTCTCACCCTTACTGGGAGTACGAGAAATAGCAGACAGGTATGGAGCAGAGGAAGTTATAGGAGTAGAGGTTTTAGTAGTAGTAGTAGTAGATTTAGCAGATGATGAGGCAGAGGTTGAAGGGGAATCAGTGGTGGTAGATGGAGCAGGCAGCAGGTCGCTGAGGTCAGTCTGGATGGCAACAGTACACATCTTAGGTGGAGCCCTTACTGTTGAAGCGTAGGAGACGTTTGAAGCAGGCGCGGCCTGCGTCTGCTTCACTCGCATCCTTGCTTCATAGTAAGAGATCCTTCAGTAGCCTTAACCGTGCAGACCTCTTTCTCCACTTTCCACGCGGGACAATCGCGTGAAAAAGTGGAGTGAGCACCTTCACAATTACGGCACTTCTCTACCATGGATGTGCACTGGTCCACAGAGTGGACCTCTCCTGCGCATCTACCGCAGTAAGCGTGGGAAGACCGACAAGCGTTACCATGGTGACCATAAAGCTGGCACTTGAAACAACGGAGAGGATTCGGAATGTAGGGACGAACGGGAACCGACTCGTACCCTACATGAATCCTCTCTGGCAACTTAGCAGCACTGAAGGTGAGAATGACTGATGCTGTGCTCCTTCTTGTACCGTCAACCATTTTAGTAATTTTCCGAGCCTCAATGACATCCTGATCAGTCATGCAATCGACGATCTCGGTCGGTTCCATATCCACAAAATCGCGGTGGGAAGCGACTCCCCGACACGAGTTCATGGACACTGGAATCGAAGCCTCGATCTCGATGTCATGAATGAACCGGAGCTTCAACAATGATTTGACTTGACTTACGTTAACTGTCTGAACAAGTAGATCACCACTAGCAAGTTTTTAACATTAGCAACATTTCCATTATTACAGTCAATGACCTTCTTTATTATAAAAGAATTAACAGTAGACAGGCGGGTGTTCGTCTTGGAATGTAGAGTCACATACGTCGCTTTAGAGGGTCAATAGACAGTCTGGCAGTCGGGGTCGTCGATCAGTGTCCTCCTCTCCCTTACGGGGAGGGCAGGAAGGTCCGTCAGGCATGGAGGGTACACCCCTCCTGCAGGAGGAGCAGGACACAAGTGGGAGGAGGTCAGGAGGAGTTACCTAATGTCAGATTGTCCTGCCAAACCACTCTAGGGGGCCGGACGGTGTTAATTCACCCCAAAAGCACGCTCACTGAGGCGGATCCTCCGTAGGTGTGAGAGGAAAGACAATCTGACAACCTGGCAACAGACACCTTCTGTTGCCGCTAAGGAGAGGACAGTGAAAAGGCAAAGCTAAAAACACGGGACAATGGGAAACCTAACTTTATTTGACTAATACCTAAGCCTGATGGGCGTACAAAAATCCACACAGAGGTGGGTGAAGGACAGAGCGCAGGACGACACGTGTTTACAGCACGGTGTCTTGGCCGAGTCTTTGTGTGGATGTTTTTTTTTTTTTTTTTTTTTTTTTTTTTTTTTTTTTTGGCCATCACCCTGTCTTGGGTATTAGGCCATTTTATATTTCATTGTTTTTTGTGACTTTTATATTTCTTTAGAATTAGGTCTTTTATTTTATTTTACATATATACAGTTTTTTTGGTTTATTTATTTATTTATTTTATTTATTTATATTATTATTATTATTATTATTTTTTTTTTTTTTTTTTTTTTAACAAAATATCCACACACATTCTCATGCACGCTTCATTCACACAGGATCCTATACCTATCTCAAAACTGTTGTCCTTTGTCAGGGCATGGGGAGGGAAGGATAACTCACAATCACACAGGGTGGCTACGTAGTATCACTACGTATTGCATATATACATGAAGGAAAACATTCACATTAGATCACGCAAAATTGGAATCATACACACTTTCATACATACATATATATATATATATATATATATATATATATATATATATATACATGGATATATATATATATATATATATATATATATATTATATACAGAGTGGAGGATAAATAACATATATATACACATAAATCACAACTCTCTGATTAAATTGGTCTCAGTCAGATAGATCATCAGTCTATCGACCACATCCGGATGTTCATCACCCAGAAGGGTGGTTTGAGTTAGCGGGAGGCGGCGACCCCGGCAATACGCCACCAAGGGCCGCCTTTCCTCACGATAACGCACACAGTGAAGCAGGACGTGCTCGACAGATAGGGTGATATTACATGTGGAACACTGTGGTGGAAAGGTGTTGGCGATGTAGGGGAGCATGTGGGTGGGAGGGTGCAGCCCATCCTGAGGCGTGCGAGGACCACTTCCTCTCGCCTTGTGGGGCGATTGGAGGAGGCCCACTCGCCCAGGATGGGTTTGGTGGTGTGGAGGTGGAGGTTGTCCCAGTGACTCTGCCACAGGAGTTTTGCTGATGATTTAACAACTGAGAGACATGACTGCAGATCCCGACGGAGGTTCCACGCTCCCTCGAGCTCTGCAGCAGACCGAGCTAGCATGTCAGCCTGTTCATTCCCGCGTATACTGGAATGTCCAGGCACCCAAACCAGTGAGAAGGATTTACGACATGAGTTTAACTTATTAACGATGTTGCCCTGGATTTCATTTGTATCCGTGCGGCCGGACTCTATTGCCTGAAGGGCTGACATAGAGTCCGAAAAATTATGATTGAATTATGAATTGAATTTAAAGCATAATCTATGGCTTTGTCAATTGCAAAAATTTCAGCAGAAAACACCGATGTATGGGTAGGCAGTCGGAACCTGAGGGCACATTCGCTCGACCACACACTTGCACCCACACATTCACCTGTCTTGGAGCCGTCTGTGTAGAGATGTAGGGATGGAGGGAGGCCAGTGACGAGGGCTCGGAAGTGTTGGTGGAGCTCCGCCTCGGCAAGAACAGCCTTCTTCCCGGAAGCCAGCTCTTGATGAAGGTGGTTGTTGATTGCTTCCATGGGGAAGAGTAGGTAGCACCAGGTGGTCTGTGTCGTCCAGTCGGATGCCGGTGAGCTGGCAGAGGGCGTTCAGACGCGTCGCGACTGGACGACAAGCTGCATTGTGGAGGTGGTGGTGCTGCCATATAATTTTGTTTGCTGTGTTACCGAGGGAGCTTTCCGGGCTGTTTTATCCCAAAGGATAAAAGCAGGAAATCGCGACGAATGTCCAAGGGTGGTATATTGGCCTCAACCTCCATCCGCGCCACACGAGTGCAGCGCAGGGCTCCAAGACACATTCGCACACATTCATTCTGCAGTACATCCAATCTCCTCAGTGTTGGTTCCGACGCAGACCCATACACCAGTGAGCCATAGTCTAAATGAGAACGAATTAAGGACTTGTACACCATTAATAAAGATTTTCTGTCTGCTCCCCATGAAGTACCAGAAAGGTATTTGAGGACATTGATCTTTTACGACAACGAATGAGCAATTCATTAACATGAGTCTTCCAATTGAGTCTGCTATCAAAATGCAGACCCAAGAACTTGACTGAATTTTGAAACGGTATCGGTTGGCCTTGAAGAGTTATTTGCAAATCAGGTACGTTACGTCTAGTGAAAACAACACCGATACACTTAGCAACTGAAAACTTAAATCCCCAAAGTGAGGCCCAATGCTGGACGGAATCAAGAGCATCCTGAATCCGCCCCGCCGAGAATTGTGCGTTAGGCGAGGAGTGCCATAACGCACAATCGTCGGCGTACAATGAGTATTTAAGATTCCTGGGGACGGGAGTTGTTGACAGAATATCATTAATCATTATACAAAATAAAATGGGACTAAGAACACTACCCTGCGGCACCCCGTTCTCCTGGACGAAAACGTCCGAGATTACGTTACCAGGAAGCTTGACAGAGAATGTTCTGTCCTGAAGAAAATTATAAACAAAATGGGCAAGTTACCTCTGAAGCCATGAGCGTAGAGTTTCATGAGGATGCCGTGTCGCCATGTCATGTCGAAGGCTTTGTGGATGTCTAAAACACCCCTATCATGAATTCTTTTTGGCAAAAGCCTCTGAAATGCAATGCTCCAGGTGTGTTAGGTGATCCATCGTGCTTCGGTACTTCCGAAAGCCCGACTGCTGATCACCTAACAGACCCTTCGCTTCTAAAACAAAAAGTAGCCTTCGCTTTACCATACGTTCCATGACCTTACATAGACAGCTCGTGAGCGCAATAGGACGAAACGCACTGGGGTCCGTAAGGCGTCCAGTCTTTTGGGGATTGGGATGGTGTGGGCGAAGTGCCAAGACTGAGGAAAGTGTAGGTGGTCCATATTCTATTGTAGAGCGTTAATAATTTTGAAAGGGAGTGGTGGCCGAGATTTTGTAACATGATATATGAAATATTGTCTGGACCAGGACTGGAGCCTTTACAGGATTTCAGGGCAAAGAGGAGTTCATCCAACGTAAACTCTGTGTTGTAGTCTGAGTTTACGCCTCCTGTGGCAAAGTTTGGGACAGTGAGTTCTGCAGCCTCCTTCCTTGGAAGGAAGGTAGGGTCATAATAAGTTGTGCTGCTGGCCTGATGGAATTGGTGGGCTATGGCATTTGCTATTTCTGTTTTGTTATCAATTATATTATCATTTATTTTAAGGGTAGTGATAGGAATATATGGTTTTCTGTTGTTTAATATATTTATTGTTTGCCATACTTTGGAGAGAGGAGTGGTGCGGTTAACAGATGATATGAATTGTCTGAATGAGTCTTTCTTTGCATTACGGATGACTTTCCTTGCCTGAGCCCTTGCCTTTTATAGGCTATGAAATTTGCTTGACTGGGCTGCTGGCTGAAGTACCTGTATCGTCTATTGCGCTCACGAAGTGCTTGTCGGCAATCCGTTGTCCACCATGAGACTCCATGCTTAGTGTAAACTGCAGAAGTCTTCGGAATACAAGCCTCAGCGGCGTGTAATATGGATTGTGTTGCGTTGCTGACCATCGTGTCAATGTCCTCGCCAGATATATCCACGTCGGCAACCCCACGGAAGGTTGCCCAGTCTGCTCTCTTGAAGTTAAACTTGGGAGGGCGGGGGGTGGGCGGGATGTCGCGTGCATAAGAGATGCAGATGGGCAGATGGTCACTTCCGTGGGAGTCGTCGATGACTTCCCAGGAGAAGTCAGGGAGTATACCTGGCGAGAGCAACGACAGATCAATGGCAGACGCGTTACCAGTCCGATCATCTACACGAGTCGCACTTCCATCGTTCAGAAGACAGAGGTTTGTCTGTAATAAAATGTTTACTATCTGCTCCCCACGTACACTTGACCTCTCACTTCCCCATTGTTGATGATGGGCGTTAAAGTCGCCAACAACTAGCCTGTTGCCCGGAAGCTGGCTAATAAGAGATGTAATGTCATCATCAACAATGGAGGTATTGGGAGGCAAGTAGAGGAACAGATAGCCAGATACGTGTCGTTGAATCTCACCCTGCACGCGACCGCTTCCAGAGGTGTATTCAACGTCACTTCTGTTTGTGTCAGTGTTTTGTGTATGTATATAGCAACGCCGTGTCCCTCATATCTTCTATACGGATGGTAGTGTTTTAGCACTGCAGGATCAGGCTGATCCTGTAGTCTCGTCTCTGTAGACAAATAACGGACGGCCTGTGTATGTTCACTAAAAGTGACAAATATGGATCTTTATTCCGAATACTTCTGCAATTCCACTGTAACACCTTGAACATTATGGCTTAAGAGTTGTGGTGGCGGCCGTTTTCTTAGTCCTTTTGCGCTCAGAGGCGCTGCCGGGGACCTCTCCCGGCCCTTACTAATGGTGACATCCATCGATTCATCAATTGTTAACTCCCGGAGCTCGTCGAGAGGGAGCGAGCGTGTGAACTCCTTCTCGACGGCGCGGGAGCGGCGACGACATGAGAAGGGCGTTGACGTTCAAGCTTTGTTAAATTTAATTTATTAGACTTGTCTGTCTTCTCACCCTTACTGGGAGTACGAGAAATAGCAGACAGGTATGGAGCAGAGGAAGTTATAGGAGTAGAGGTTTTAGTAGTAGTAGTAGTAGATTTAGCAGATGATGAGGCAGAGGTTGAAGGGGAATCAGTGGTGGTAGATGGAGCAGGCAGCAGGTCGCTGAGGTCAGTCTGGATAGCAACAGTACACATCTTAGGTGGAGCCCTTACTGTTGAAGCGTAGGAGACGTTTGAAGCAGGCGCGGCCTGCGTCTGCTTCACTCGCATCCTTGCTTCATAGTAAGAGATCCTTCAGTAGCCTTAACCGTGCAGACCTCTTTCTCCACTTTCCACGCGGGACAATCGCGTGAAAAAGTGGAGTGAGCACCTTCACAATTACGGCACTTCTCTACCATGGATGTGCACTGGTCCACAGAGTGGCCTCTCCTGCGCATCTACCGCAGTAAGCGTGGGAAGACCGACAAGCGTTACCATGGTGACCATAAAGCTGGCACTTGAAACAACGGAGAGGATTCGGAATGTAGGGACGAACGGGAACCGACTCGTACCCTACATGAATCCTCTCTGGCAACTTAGCAGCACTGAAGGTGAGAATGACTGATGCTGTGCTCCTTCTTGTACCGTCAACCATTTTAGTAATTTTCCGAGCCTCAATGACATCCTGATCAGTCATGCAATCGACGATCTCGGTCGGTTCCATATCCACAAAATCGCGGTGGGAAGCGACTCCCCGACACGAGTTCATGGACACTGGAATCGAAGCCTCGATCTCGATGTCATGAATGAACCGGAGCTTCAACAATGATTTGACTTGATTTACGTTAACTGTCTGAACAAGTAGATCACCACTAGCAAGTTTTTAACATTAACAACATTTCCATTATTACAATCAATGACCTTCTTTATTATAAAAGAATTAACAGTAGACAGGCGGGTGTTCGTCTTGGAATGTAGAGTCACATACGTCGCTTTAGAGGGTCAATAGACAGTCTGGCAGTCGGGGTCGTCGATCAGTGTCCTCCTCTCCCTTACGGGGAGGGCAGGAAGGTCCGTCAGGCATGGAGGGTACACCCCTCCTGCAGGAGGAGCAGGACACAAGTGGGAGGAGGTCAGGAGGAGTTACCTAATGTCAGATTGTCCTGCCAAACCACTCTAGGGGGCCGGACGGTGTTAATTCACCCCAAAAGCACGCTCACTGAGGCGGATCCTCCGTAGGTGTGAGAGGAAAGACAATCTGACAACCTGGCAACAGACACCTTCTGTTGCCGCTAAGGAGAGGACAGTGAAAAGGCAAAGCTAAAAACACGGGACAATGGGAAACCTAACTTTATTTGACTAATACCTAAGCCTGATGGGCGTACAAAAATCCACACAGAGGTGGGTGAAGGACAGAGCGCAGGACGACACGTGTTTACAGCACGGTGTCTTGGCCGAGTCTGTGTGTGGATGCAGGCCTTTTTTTTTTTTTTTTTTTTTTTTTTTTTTTTTTTTGGCCATCACCCTGTCTTGGGTATTAGGCCATTTTATATTTCATTTTTTTTTGTGACTTTTTATTTCTTTAGAATTAGGTCTTTTATTTTATTTTACATATATACAGTTTTTATTGGTTTATTTATTTATTTATTTTATTATTTATATTATTATTATTATTATTTATTTTTTTTTTTTTTTTTTTTTTACAAAATATGACACACATATTCTCATGCACGCTTCATTCACACAGGATCCTATACCTATCTCAAAACTATTGTCCTTTGTCAGGGCATGGGGAGGGAAGGATAACTCACAATCACACAGGGTGGCTACGTAGCATCACTACGTATTGCATATATACATGAAGGAAAACATTCACATTAGATCACGCAAAATTGGAATCATACACACTTTCATATATATATATATATATATATATATATATATATATATATATATTCATATATTTAATAAATAACATAATATATACACATAAATCACAACTCTCTGATTAAATTGGTCTCAGTCAGATAAATCATCAGTCTATCGACCACATCCGGGTGTTCATCACCCAGAAGGGTGGTTTGAGTTAGCGGGAGGCGGCGACCCCGGCAATACGCCGCCAAGGGCCGCCTTTCCTCACGATAACGCACACAGTGAAGCAGGACGTGCTCGACAGAGAGGGTGACATTACAGCTGGAACACTGTGGTGGGAAGGTGTTGGCGATGTAGGGGAGCATGTGGGTGGGAGGGTGCAGCCCATCCTGAGGCGTGCGAGGACCACTTCCTCTCGCCTTGTGGGGCGATTGGAGGAGGCCCACTCGCCCAGGATGGGTTTGGTGGTGTGGAGGTGGAGGTTGTCCCAGTGACTCTGCCACAGGAGTTTTGCTGATGATTTAACAACTGAGAGACATGACTGCAGATCCCGACGGAGGTTCCACGCTCCCTCGAGCTCTGCAGCAGACCGAGCTAGCATGTCAGCCTGTTCATTCCCGCGTATATTGGAATGTCCAGGCACCCAAACCAGTGAGAAGGATTTATGACATGAATTTAACTTATTAATGATGTTGCCCTGGATTTCATTTGTATCCGTGCGGCCGGACTCTATTGCCTGAAGGGCTGACATAGAGTCCGAAAAATGATGATTGAATTATGAATTGAATTTAAAGCATAATCTATGGCTTTGTCAATAGCAAAAATTTCAGCAGAAAACACCGATGTATGGGTAGGCAGTCGGAACCTGAGGGCACATTCACACGACCATACACTTGCACCCACACATTCACCTGTCTTGGAGCCGTCTGTGTAGAGATGTAGGGATGGAGGAGGCCAGCGACGAGGGCTCGGAAGTGGTGTTGGAGCTCCACCTCGGTAACCACAGCCTTCTTCCCTGAAGCCAGTTGATGTTGAAGGTGGTGGTTGAAGCTTCCATGGGGAAGGGTGGGTAGCACCAGGTGGTCTGCATCGTCCAGTCTCACGCCCGTTTGCTGGCAGAGCGTGTGTAGTCTGACTGAGACTGGACGGCGGACCGCATTGTGGAGGTGGTGGTGCTGCCATATAATTTTGTTTGCTGTGTTACCGAGGGAGCTTTCCGAGCCGCTTTTATCCCATGAGATAAAAGGAGGGCGTCGCGACGTAGTTGTAGCGGTGGTGTATTGGCCTCAACCTCCATCCGCGCCACACGAGTGCAGCGCAGGGCTCCAAGACACATTCGCACACATTCATTCTGCAGTACATCCAATCTCCTCAGTGTTGGTTCCGACGCAGACCCATACACCAGTGAGCCATAGTCTAAATGAGAACGAATTAAGGACTTGTACACCATTAATAAAGATTTTCTGTCTGCTCCCATGAAGTACCAGAAAGGTATTTGAGGACATTGATCTTTTACGACAACGAATGAGCAATTCATTAACATGAGTCTTCCAATTGAGTCTGCTATCAAAATGCAGACCCAAGAACTTGACTGAATTTTGAAACGGTATCGGTTGGCCTTGAAGAGTTATTTGCAAATCAGGTACGTTACGTCTAGTGAAAACAACACCGATACACTTAGCAACTGAAAACTTAAATCCCCAAAGTGAGGCCCAATGCTGGACGGAATCAAGAGCATCCTGAATCCGCCCGCTGAGAATTGTGCGTTAGGCGAGGAGTGCCATAACGCACAATCGTCGGCGTACAATGAGTATTTAAGATTCCTGGGACGGGAGTTGTTGACAGAATATCATTAATCATTATACAAAATAAAATGGGACTAAGAACACTACCCTGCGGCACCCCGTTCTCCTGGACGAAAACGTCCGAGATTACGTTACCAGGAAGCTTGACAGAGAATGTTCTGTCCTGAAGAAAATTATAAACAAAATGGGCAAGTTACCTCTGAAGCCATGAGCGTAGAGTTTCATGAGGATGCCGTGTCGCCATGTCATGTCGAAGGCTTTGTGGATGTCTAAAACACCCCTATCATGAATTCTTTTTGGCAAAAGCCTCTGAAATGCAATGCTCCAGGTGTGTTAGGTGATCCATCGTGCTTCGGTACTTCCGAAAGCCCGACTGCTGATCACCTAACAGACCCTTCGCTTCTAAAACAAAAAGTAGCCTTCGCTTTACCATACGTTCCATGACCTTACATAGACAGCTCGTGAGCGCAATAGGACGAAACGCACTGGGGTCCGTAAGGCGTCCAGTCTTTTGGGGATTGGGATTGTGTGGGCGAAGTGCCAAGACTGAGGAAAGTGTAGGTGGTCCATATTCTATTGTAGAGCGTTAATAATTTTGAAAGGGAGTGGTGGCCGAGATTTTGTAACATGATATATGAAATATTGTCTGGACCAGGACTGGAGCCTTTACAGGATTTCAGGGCAAAGAGGAGTTCATCCAACGTAAACTCTGTGTTGTAGTCTGAGTTTACGCCTCCTGTGGCAAAGTTTGGGACAGTGAGTTCTGCAGCCTCCTTCCTTGGAAGGAAGGTAGGGTCATAATAAGTTGTGCTGCTGGCCTGATGGAATTGGTGGGCTATGGCATTTGCTATTTCTGTTTTGTTATCAATTATATTATCATTTATTTTAAGGGTAGTGATAGGAATATATGGTTTTCTGTTGTTTAAAATATTTATTGTTTGCCATACTTTGGAGAGAGGAGTGGTGCGGTTAACAGATGATATGAATTGTCTGAATGAGTCTTTCTTTGCATTACGGATGACTTTCCTTGCCTGAGCCCTTGCCTTTTATAGGCTATGAAATTTGCTTGACTGGGCTGCTGGCTGAAGTACCTGTATCGTCTATTGCGCTCACGAAGTGCTTGTCGGCAATCCGTTGTCCACCATGAGACTCCATGCTTAGTGTAAACTGCAGAAGTCTTCGGAATACAAGCCTCAGCGGCGTGTAATATGGATTGTGTTGCGTTGCTGACCATCGTGTCAATGTCCTCGCCAGATATATCCACGTCGGCAACCCCACGGAAGGTTGCCCAGTCTGCTCTCTTGAAGTTAAACTTGGGAGGGCGGGGTGGGCGGGATGTCGCGTGCATAAGAGATGCAGATGGGCAGATGGTCACTTCCGTGGAGTCGTCGATGACTTCCCAGGAGAAGTCAGGAGTATACCTGGCGAGAGCAACGACAGATCAATGGCAGACGCGTTACCAGTCCGATCATCTACACGAGTCGCACTTCCATCGTTCAGAAGACAGAGGTTTGTCTGTAATAAAATGTTTACTATCTGCTCCCCACGTACACTTGACCTCTCACTTCCCCATTGTTGATGATGGGCGTTAAAGTCGCCAACAACTAGCCTGTTGCCCGGAAGCTGGCTAATAAGAGATGTAATGTCATCATCAACAATGGAGGTATTGGGAGGCAAGTAGAGGAACAGATAGCCAGATACGTGTCGTTGAATCTCACCCTGCACGCGACCGCTTCCAGAGGTGTATTCAACGTCACTTCTGTTTGTGTCAGTGTTTTGTGTATGTATATAGCAACGCCGTGTCCCTCATATCTTCTATACGGATGGTAGTGTTTTAGCACTGCAGGATCAGGCTGATCCTGTAGTCTCGTCTCTTGTAGACAAATAACGGACGGCCTGTGTATGTTCACTAAAAGTGACAAATATGGATCTTTATTCCGAATACTTCTGCAATTCCACTGTAACACCTTGAACATTATGGCTTAAGAGTTGTGGTGGCGGCCGTTTTCTTAGTCCTTTTGCGCTCAGAGGCGCTGCCGGGGACCTCTCCCGGCCCTTACTAATGGTGACATCCATCGATTCATCAATTGTTAACTCCCGGAGCTCGTCGAGAGGGAGCGAGCGTGTGAACTCCTTCTCGACGGCGCGGGAGCGGCGACGACATGAGAAGGGCGTTGACGTTCAAGCTTTGTTAAATTTAATTTATTAGACTTGTCTGTCTTCTCACCCTTACTGGGAGTACGAGAAATAGCAGACAGGTATGGAGCAGAGGAAGTTATAGGAGTAGAGGTTTTAGTAGTAGTAGTAGTAGATTTAGCAGATGATGAGGCAGAGGTTGAAGGGGAATCAGTGGTGGTAGATGGAGCAGGCAGCAGGTCGCTGAGGTCAGTCTGGATAGCAACAGTACACATCTTAGGTGGAGCCCTTACTGTTGAAGCGTAGGAGACGTTTGAAGCAGGCGCGGCCTGCGTCTGCTTCACTCGCATCCTTGCTTCATAGTAAGAGATCCTTCAGTAGCCTTAACCGTGCAGACCTCTTTCTCCACTTTCCACGCGGGACAATCGCGTGAAAAAGTGGAGTGAGCACCTTCACAATTACGGCACTTCTCTACCAAGGATGTGCACTGGTCCACAGAGTGGCCCTCTCCTGCGCATCTACCGCAGTAAGCGTGGGAAGACCGACAAGCGTTACCATGGTGACCATAAAGCTGGCACTTGAAACAACGGAGAGGATTCGGAATGTAGGAATGTTAATTCACCCCAAAAGCACGCTCACTGAGGCGGATCCTCCGTAGGTGTGAGAGGAAAGACAATCTGACAACCGGGCAACAGACACCTTCTGTTGCCGCTAAGGAGAGGACAGTGAAAAGGCAAAGCTAAAAACACGGGATAATGGGAAACCTAACTTTATTTGACTAATACCTAAGCCTGATGGGCGTACAAAAATCCACACAGAGGTGGGTGAAGGACAGAGCGCAGGACGACACGTGTTTAAAGCACGGTGTCTTGGCCGAGTCTCGTTTTCCCTCCACCCAGGGTTGCCACTTGCCAGACACTACACATGAAAAAGGACAGACCTGCTTTAAAAAGGACATTTGCCTCCAAAAAGGACAGCACAACAAAAGTGTGTGTATATATATATATATATATATATATATATATATATATATATATATATATATATATATATATATATATATATATATATATATATATATATATATATATATATATATATATATATATATATATATATATATGTGTGTGTGTGTGTGTGTGTGTGTGTGTGTGTGTGTGTGTGTGTGTGTTTAAGGTATGTGTTTAAAAGTGTATAACAGAGAGAGAGAGTGTGTGTGTGTGTGTGTTTAAGGTATGTGTTTAAAAGTGTATAACAGAGAGAGAGAGAGAGAGAGAGAGAGAGAGAGAGAGAGAGAGAGAGAGAGAGAGAGAGAGAGAACTTGCAGGGTTATATGAAATTTAACAACATTTAGGCTAGACTGGGAGGCTGGGAGTGGGAGCGCTTTTTAAGGAGTTGCCGGTTGCTTATTATAGTTACCAGTCTGCGATCCCACAGAAAAATCATAAGTTTATAATATTCTCGATTTATTTTCATATAACACAAGAACAAATATGATAAAACAATAAAAGATAGGAAGTTGCAGAAACAAATTTATTGACTGCGTGTTTGAAGGTTTGACCGGATCCGTGGTTCACAATGAATAAACAAATAAATAAATAAATTTTGCTGAAAAAGGACAGAAAAGGACAGATTTTGACTGTCCTTTTTACAAGAAAACTTAAGGACAAACAGGCTAAAAAGGACAGACTGTCCTTAAAAGGACAAACATGGCAACCCTGCCTCCACCTCTTCCTCCTTTATATATAGCCGCGTGATGCCGCAGGCATCTGGCATCAATCACCTGACGTCACAGGGTATCGACCAATTAAATAGTGTTTTTCTCCCTTTAGATGCCACTGCCCAGATTCCATTGTTGCATTGCCTTTTGTGTGCATCAAATCTAGTGGAATCGTCAGGCTATGGAATTGATTCCATCAGTTCTGTGGCGGAATCGCTGGAATCGATTCCGGAATCGTATTTTGCCCAGGCTTATTGTCGGGGTGTAAGTAACGCGTTACAACGTACAGACATGTTGTCCCGTATACGCCACACTCTTTTCCAGATCTCTGCATTTAATCTTAAATATATTTATAGATATATAAAGTTCACCTTTGATATTCACCTGAAAACCACAGAAACTCAACCAAGTGACTTTACCTACAACAGAAAGGTAAGAACTTATTAATAGCATCCGGGGTAATTGATAATTCTAAATACCAAGCTGGAACACACTCAGGGACGTCACGGAACGACTGACTTCTGATCTTTGTAAGATTTTGACTGTGGCAGAGAAAACTTACTAGTGTTCAATGCCTCAAAAACTCAATTTCTCCCTCTTTCAACTCGACACAACCTTCCAGACAACTATCCTTCTTCTTTAATGACACTCAACTGTCTCGCTCTTCTACATTTAATATTCTCGTGTGTGTGTGTGTGTGTGTGTGTGTGTGTGTGTGTGTGTGTGTGTGTGTGTGTGTGTGTGTGTGTGTGCGTGAAACTATGAAGGAGTGTTGAATGTGTTCCTTGCCTATTATTGTGGACTTCAGTAAAATCAATGTATGCTTCAATTCAAATTATTGTTTACATTTCAGTTGGATTTATTGTTGTACGCTAAATCTATATATCAGATGATGTGGTCAATAAATCTATGTATCTCTGTATGTGTGGATGTAGGTATATATATGTGGATGTATGAATTTTTACTATTTACTACCAGCTAGTTTTTTTTTTTTTTTTTAATTTTTTTTTTACCTTTTTGTTGTATTATATATGTATGTATGTATTTCCTTAGGGAGGGCTACGGTAACCTTAGCGCTAAAATGATCGTAAAAAGTCAGCAACCACTACGAGCGTTTGAACATGCAACGTATAACAGCGAAACATTTGAAAATAAGCCTTGCTTGCATTGTATTACAGTTATGATGAGCTGACTCCAATTTTTAACCATCACATAGTTTATGTATAAGATTTTCTCAAGCAAAAGGACTACTACTACTACTGCTACTACTTCTACTACTATTTACTTGCTATCATTACAGGTACTTACACGAAGATACATAGAACATAGATACATAGATGTCATGGGCTTACCTGCTGTTCCTGATGCTGCTACTCCTCCTGCTGCCGGTCGGTCATCTTCTTCATCTGCTGCTGCTGCTATTGCTGCTGCTGTTCTACCTGTATGGGAGAGACAAGTAATGGATTAGTACATAGATACATAAAACATAGATACATACATAGAACATAGATACTTAAAACAAAGATATCATGCACTTACCTGCTGCTCCTGCTGCTGCTGATGTTGCTGCTGCTGCTTCTGCTGCTGCTACTGCTGGTCGGTTATCTTCTTACTCTGCTGCTGCTGCTACTGCTGCTGTACCTGTATGGAAGAGACAAGTAAAGGAATAGTATGGGAGATATCATGCTGCTGATCGGTCCTCTTCTTCTTCTTCCTCTGCTGGTGCTAATGGCGGTGCTTCTCCTCTTTCTCTGTTGCTGTTGCTTCTTCTTCTTCTTCATCCTCCTGACCCTGACCCTGTCGGTTATCTTCTTCTTACTCTGCTGCTGCTGCTACTGCTGCTGTACCTGTATGGAAGAGACAAGTAACGGATTAGTATGGGAGATGTCATGCTGCTGATCGGTCCTCTTCTTCTTCTTCTTCATCTGCTGGTGCTAATGGCGGTGCTTCTCTTCCTCTGTTGCTGTTGCTTCTTCTTCTTCTTCATCCTCCTGACCCTGACATGGGCCACCTAACTGACTAACTATCCTAGCCTAACCTAACTTACTCTAACCTAACCTATCCTATCCTATCCTATGCTTGAGTCACCATAATTTCTCCTGGAAACCCTGGTGTATTTCTGTCTGTATTGTGGCTATTAGGCATTAACACCATTAAAGGGTCTACATGACATATCTAGAAAATTACAATGTGGTTTACATAAGTCAAGCCATCAGTTCTTTCTTTATGTTCGTCTAGTAATGAAAAGAAATTGGCAATTTCTTTTGTGGGTCTGTTTGGTATGGCTCGTGTTGCTGGCTCAGTCATTCAGTGTGGCATTATGAGCGTTGCTGTGAGTGGTGGTACTTCTTTGTTGATCGATGCTTTGTTGTGATTCTTGTTAGTGTTGCTGCTGTTATTATTAATGCTATTATTGTTATTATTATAGCTTGTGGTTCTGCTCCTATCACTACTGCTGTTACTATTACCACCGCTACCACCTCCACCACCATTTCCAACCAACACCTTTACCACAAGTGCTACTACTACTAAAACTACTACTACTACTACAACAACTACTACTACTACTACTACTACTACTACTACTACTACTACTACTACTACTACTACTACTATTACTACCACCACTACCACAACTACTACCACAAACACTACGATGTCAGATTGGAAATACTCATGTTAACTCTTGCACTCATATTAGTAAACTCTCCCCTCCCTCCTCTCCCCATCACGAACACCCACACCCGGCACCCAACACTCTTATTGCCACCACCCATCCATGACAGTTTGTTGATATTTACTTGCTTGTGTGAAGATGGATAGCTAAGTGGGTAATTTCATTGGTTGATAGATAGGTAAATGGACAGTTAGATAGATAAACAGATGGATAAATGGATAGGTACGCAGAAAGATAAGTAAATAAATTCATATATAGATAAGAAGATAGATATGCATGGAAAATGTATATATTCCTCATCTTGTCACTTCACCATGGGATATTGTCAAAAATACTCGTATATCAAAAGGCGATAGAAAATAGAGAATGAAAGAAAATATCATAGTCTACCTTTTAAACACCTCGTTTGATTGAGTATCGGGATATGTTTTGAGTGTGTTTTGGAACATTTTGAGGATGTGTGGGTGGGGCACCAATGTATAATGAGTACGATTGCCTACCGTCATTCACATTAAATACTACGAATTACACGATATATTTGTCAGTATTTTCATCTTAATGGTCTCCTGCTTACTTACTGTGCATTAACCCCCCACATACCAAAACAACAATCACTTCTAAATATTATTGCTTACCCACACTCACTTGATCTTACAAATACCAAAACGAGTGTTCAGTTTAAGGTGTTTATCAATTTAGAACACGCTGCCGACAATGTTATATCGGTCTAAAATTGTTGAAACTACCTTTGTCTTGTCACCTTGGAAACTGCCACCATGCAACACCTCAAAATACCAATAAACGCACTTAGAATTCATCACAATACACACAAATACCAATACTACCCTTCACTGACCATCCTCGTGAACTAGCATTCAACTTTGCTATCCTCCATGACCTAGAGCAACTGGTTCAACATCCTACTCGTGTTCCTGACTGTCTTCTCGTTTCGAGATATTTTTTTCATAAAACACCTTAAAAATACAGAAATAAAACGCTTTTACAAATGTTGTGTATATACTCGTTTTCCCTGCATTTCTGAATTTTGGTGCAATAAAAGCTGGAAGACACCAAAATTACCAATAATTTCAATATTTCATTTTCTTCATTACATATTGTTTATATACGCATTTTGTCTGCGTATCTAAGTTTTGGTGCATGAAAAGCTGAAAAATACTAAAATAACCCGTTTTTGTTACTTCTCTATATTGGCTTACGTTCACCAATATTATTGTTTTATAGTATAATAATGTAAAATGCCTTCAATATACAAAATTTTCAATTGAGATAGTTTTTTTTCTTCGTAAAACACTTTAAAAACCAAAAAAATAAGCAATTTTTCCAAATATTGTGTATATACTTGTTTTGAATGCATTTCCGAGTTTTAGTGCAAGCTGGAAAACACCAAAATTACTTTTTTTTTTTCAGATTTCACTTTCTTCAACATATATTGTTTATATTCGTGTTTTGCTTGAATTTCTGAGTTTTGGTGCATAAAAAGCTGAAAACCATTAAAATAATTCATTTTTGTTACTTTCAACTTTTTACTTTAATGCAGGCAAAACGAGTATATACACAATATTTGAAAAATATCCTATTCATGTGTTTTTAAGGTGTTTTCTGAAAAAAAAACTATATTGAAAATTTAGTATATATAAATTTTTTTCTTGCATTCTCATGCTTATAACGATAAAATTAATGAAAATAAGCCATTATAGAAAATTAAATAAAAAGTTGGAGAACCACAAAATAATATTTTTTTTTTTCATATTTCACTTCCTTAATCTAATAATGTGTATATACTCATTTTGCCTGCATTTCTGAGTTTTGGTGCATAAAAAGCTAAAAATCACTAAAAATAACACGTTTTTGTTACTTTTTTTCTTAACATTCGCTTATATTCGTTAATTTTATCGTTATGAAATATAATGATGAAAAAAAATGCAATCCTGATATTTATTTTTCATAAAACAGCCTAAAAACACAAAAATAAGACGTTTTTTCATATGTTGTGTATATACACGTTTTGCCTAGATTTCTGAGTTTTGGTGCATAGAATTTTGCAAAACAACAAAATAACACGTTTGTTTTCTGGCATATTTAACTTCTTCCAACAAATATAGATAATAGTTTTTTTTCTTTTGTTCCTTTATATTGGCTTATTCTAATAATTTTTTTCTTTTTAAAGCGTAACAATGTAAAATTACTTTAATATAGAAAATCTTCAATCGAGATTGTTCTTTTTTTTTTAAAGTACCTTGAAAACACATAAATAAGACGTTTCTAAAACATTGTGTATATCCTTGTATTGCCTGCATTTCTGAATTTTGGATGATAAAATGTTGGAAAACAACAAAATAACCCATCACCGTTTCTATTTCTATGATCAATAAAAAGAAAAATCCATCTATTAATATTCTCCTACAATATCAAAACACAACAGACCCCCTCTCTCTCTCTCTCTCTCTCTCTCTCTCTCTCTCTCTCTCTCTCTCTCTCTCTCTCTCTCTCTCTCTCTCTCATCCCTTCCTCCTCTAACCTAACCTAATCTAACCCATGTATTGCTTGCATTTCTGTGTTTTGGTGCAAAAAAGCTGAAAATTACTAAAATAACACGTTTTTGATACTATTACTTTGGTTTCTCTATATTGGTTTGTTTCCATCAATTTTATCGTTTTGAAACAACAATGTAAAATGACTTGAATATACTAATTTTTCAATTGAGATAGATTTTTTTTCATAAAACACTTGAAAAACACATAAATAAGACGTTTTAGGACATATACTGTTTTACCTGCATTTCTGAGTTTTGGTGCATAAAATTTTAGAATACACCAAAATAATCAGTTTTTGACATATTTCAGTTCCTTCAACAAATAGTGGGTTTTGGCTTTATTTCTGTGTTTTAGTTGAAAAAAACCCGTAAACTACTAAAATAACACGATTTTGTTACTTTTGCTTTGGTTCCTCTATATGGGCTTGTTTTTATCAATTTTATAGTTTTGAAATATAACGATGGAAAATGACGAATATACAAAATTTTCAAAATTTTCGATTGAGATAGTTTTATTCATAAAACACCTTAAAAACACATAAATAAGACGTTTTAACAAAAATATTGTTTTATCTGCATTTCTGAGTTTTGGTGTAAAAATTGCTGAAACACACCTAAATAACGCGTTTTTGACATATTTCATTTTATTCAACAAATAGTGTGTTTTCCTTGCATTTCTTTGTTTTGGTGCAAAAAAGGTGAAAACTACTAAAATAAAATATTTTTGTAACTTTTACTTTGGTTTCTTTATATTGGCTTCTTTTCATCTACTTTATCGTTTTGAAGCATAACTTCAATATACTAATTTTTCAATCGAGATAGATTTTTTTTTAATAAAACACCTTAAAAACACACAAATAAGAAGATTTAGCAAATATAGTGTTTTTCCTGTATATCTGTGTTTCGGCGCATAAAATGCTAGAATACAACATAAAAATCCCTTTTTGACATATTTCAGTTCCTTCAACAAAGTGTTTTTTTTCTGCATATCTGTGTTTTAGTTGAAAAAAACCTAAAAACTACTAAAATAACACGTTTTTGTTACTTTTGCTTTGGTTTCTCTATACTGGCTTGTTTTTATAAATTTTATCGTTTTGAAATATTGTAATGTAAAATGACATGAATATACAAAATTTTCGAACGAGATAGTGTTTTTTCATAAAACACATTAAAAATACATAAATAAGACGTTTTAACAAATATATTGTTTTATCTGCATTTCTGAGTTTTGGTGCAAAAAATGCTGAAATACACCTAAATAACCCGTTTTTTTTTTAAATATTTCATTTTATTCAACAAAGAGTGTGTTTTTCTTGCATTTCTGTGTTTTGGGGCAAAAAAGGTGAAAACTACTAAAATAACACGTTTTTGTAACTTTTACTTCTGGTTTCTCTATATTGGCTTGTTTTCTTTCATCAATTTTATCGTTTTGAAGCATAACAAATGTAGAAAAACTTCAATATACAAAATTTTCAATCAAGATAGTTTTTTTCTCCATAAAACACCTAAAAACACATAAATAAGACGTTTAAACAAATATAGTGTTATGCCTGCATTTCTGAGTTTTGGTGCATAAAATCCTAGAATACATTAAAATAACCCATTTTTGACATATTTCAATTCCTTCAACAAATAGTGTGTTTTGCCTTCATTCCTTTCCTTTAGTGAATAAAAATTTGAAAACTACTAATATAACACGTTTTTGTTCCTTTGGTTTGGTTTCTCTATATTGGCTTGTTTTCATCGATTTTATCGTTTTGAAATATAACGATGTAAAATGACTTGAATATACTAAATTTTCAATCGAGATAGTTTTTTTTTATTTTTCATAAAACACATTATAAACACAAAAATAAAACGTTTTTAGCAAATATAGTGTTTTGCCTGCATATCTGAGTTTTGGTGCATAAAATGCTAGAATACACCAAAATAATCAATTTTTGATATATTTTAGTTTCTTCAACAAATAGTGTGTTTTGACTTTATTTCTGATTTTTAATGGAAAAATCCCTGAAAACTACAAAAATAACAATTTTGTTACTTTTACTTTTGTTTCTATATATTAGTTTGTTTTTATCAATTTTATCGTTTTGAAATATAACAATGGAAAATGACTTGAATATACAAAATTTTCAATTAAGATAGTTTTTTTTTTTTTACATAAAACACCTTAAAACATATAAATAAGAAGTTTTAACAAATATAATATCTGCATTTTTGAGTTTTTGTGTAAAAATTAATGAAACACCTAAATAGCACGTTTTTAACATATTTCATTTAATTCAACAAATAGTTTGTTTTCCTGCATCTCTGGGTTTCGTAGCAAAAAAGGTGAAAACTACTAAAATAACACATTGTTGTAACTTTTACTTTGGTTTCTCTATATTGGCTTGCTTTCATCTACTTTATCGTTTTGAAGTATAACAATGTAAAATGACTTCAAATACAAAATTTTCAATCGAGTTTTTTATTCCCATAAAACACCTAAAAACATATAAATAAGACCTTTAAACAAATATAGTGCAATTCTGAGTTTTAGTGAATAAAATGCTAGAAAACACCAAAATAATCAATTTTTGACATATTTCAGTTCCTTCAACAAATAGTATGTTTTGCCTGCATTTCTTTGTTTCAGTGGGAAAAAAAAAAAAAAATTGAAAACTACTAAAATAACACAATTTTGTTACTTTTGCATTAGTTTCTCTATGTTGGCTTGTTTTCATCAATTTTATCATTTTTAAATATAACAATGTAAATTGACTTGAATATACTAAATTTTCAATCGAGATAGGTTTTTGTTCATAAAACACCTTAAAAACGCGTAAATAAGACTAAACGTTTAAACAAATATAGTGTTGTGCCTGCATTTCTGAGTTTTGGTGCTTTAAATGCTAGAATACACCAAAATAGCCCATTTTTGACACATTTCAGTTACTTCAACAAATAGTGTGTTTTGGCTTCATTTCTGTGTTTTAGTGGAAAAAAAACCCCGAAAACTACTAAAATAACACGATTTTGTTATTTTTGGTTTGGTTTCTCTATATTGTTTTTTTTTTTTTTTTATCACTTATCATTTTGAAATATAGCAATGGAAAATAACTTGAATACACAAAATTTTCAATTGAGACAGTTTTTCATAAAACACCTTTAAAACACATAAATAAGATGTTTTAGAAGATATATTGTTTTATATACACTTCTGAGATTTGTTGTAAAAATTGCTGAAACACACCTAAATAACCTGTTTTTGACATATTTCATTTAATTCAAGAAATAGTAAGATTTCCCTGCATTTCTGTGTCTTGGTCCAAAAAGGTGAAAACCACTAAAATAACATATTTTTGTAACTTTTACTTTGGTTTATCTATATTGGTTTATTTTCATCTACTTTATCGTTTTGAAGCATAACAATGTAAAATGACTTCAATATACAAAATTTTCAATCGATATAGTTTTTTTCCTTAAAACACATTTCTGTGTTTTGGAGCAAAATAAGCTGAAAACGACTAAAATAACACATTTTTGTTACATTTACTCTGGTTTCTCTATATTCGCTTTCTTTCATCAATTTTATCGTTTTGACGCATAACAATGTAACGACTTGAATATACCAAATTTTCAATTAAATTAGATTCAATTCAATTCATAAAACACCTTAAAAAAACGCATAAATAAGATGATTTAGAAAATATAGTGTTTTGACTGCATTTCTGAGTTTTGGTGCATAAAATGCTTAAAATATAGTGTTTTGCTTGCATTTCTGCGTTATGGTGCAAAAAAAAAAAAAATGAAAACTATTAAAACAACACATTTTTGTTACGTTTACTTTGGTTTCTGTATATTGGCTTGTTTTCATCAATTTTATCGTTTTGAAGAATAAATATGTAAAATGACTTGAATATACTAATTTTTTAATCGAGATAGTTTTTTTTTCATAAAACACCTTAAAAACATAAAAAAAGAGGTTTTAGCAAATATAGTGTTTTGTTTGCATTTCTGCGTTTTGGTGCAAAAAAGCTAAAATTACTAAAATAACATGTTTTGTTACTATTACTTTTTTTTCTCTATATTAGCCTGTTTTCATAAATTTTATCGTTTTGAAACATAACAATCTAAAATGACTTGAATATACACATTTTTCAATCGAGATAGTTTTTTTTCATAAATAAGACGTTTTGGTAAATATAGTGTTTTGGCTGCATTTCTGTGCTTTGGTACAAAAAGCTGAAAACTACTAAAATAACACGTTTTTGTTACTTTTACTTTTACTTTTGCTTGTTTTCATCAATTTTACAGTTTTGAAGCATAACAATCTAAAATGACGAATATACAAATTTTTCAATCGAAATATTTTTTTTTTTCATAAAACACCTTAAAACACATAAATAAGACGTTTTAGCAAATTATGTGTTTTGTCTGTATTTCTGAGTTTTTGTGAATAAAATGCTAGAATACACCAAAATAATCCAATTTTGATATATTTCAGTTCCTTCAACAAAGTGTGTTTTGCCTGCATTTCTGTGTTTCGGTGCAAAAAAATCCTGAAAACTACTAAAAAAAGTTTGTTACTTTTACTTTGGTTTCTCTATATTTGCTTGTTTTCACCAATTTTATCGTTATGAAGTATAACAATGTAAATTGACTTGAATATACTAAACTTTTAATAGAGATAGTTTTATTTTTTTTAGAAAACACCTCAAAAACACATAAATAAGACGTTTTAGCAAATATAGTGTTTTGCTGCATATCTGAGTTTTGGTGCATAAAATGCTAGAATACACCAAGATAACCCATTTATTTTACATATTTCAGTTCCTTTAACAAATAGTGTGTTTTGCCTGCATTTCTGTGTTTTGGTGCAAAAAAAGCTGAAAATTTCTAAAATAACACGTTCTTGTTACTTTTACTTTGGTTTCTCTATATTGGCTTGTTTTCATCAATTTTATAGTTTTTTTTAACATAAGGTAAAATGACTTTAAAATGCTAATTTTTCAATTGAGATTTTTTTTTTTCCATGAAACACCTTAATAACACATCAATAAGACGTTTTAGCAAATATAGTGTTTTGCCTGCATTTCAGAGTTTTGGTGCATAAAATGCTAGAATACACTAAATTAATCCATTTTTGACATATTTCAGTTCCTTCAACAAATAGTGTGTTTTGGCTTCATTTCTGTGTTTTAGTTGAAAAAACCCCCGAAAACTACTAAAATAACACGGTTTTGTTACTTTTGCTTTGGTTTCTCTATATTGGCTCGTGTTTATCAATTTTGTCGTTTTGAAATATAACAATGAAAAATGACTTGAATATACAAAATTGCTGAAACACACCTAGATAACCCGTTTTTCATATATTTGATTTTATTCAACAAATATAGTGTTTTTCCTACATTTCTGTGTTTTGGTGCAAAAAAGGTGAAAACTACTAAAATAACTTATTTTTGTAATTTTTTCTTTTGGTTCCCTATATTGGCTTGTTTTCATCATTTTTATCGTTTTGAAGCATAACAATGTAAAATGACTTCAATATACAAAATTTTCACTCTAGATAGTTTTTTTTTAATAAAACACCTAAACACATATAAATAAGACGTTTAAACAAATATAGTGTTGTGCCTACATTTCTGAGTTTTATTGCATAAAATGCTAGAATACACCAAAATAACCCATTTTTGACATATTTCAATTCCTTCAACAAATAGTGTGTTTTGCCTTCATTTCTTTGTAATAGTGGACAAAAGTTGAAAGCTACTAAAATAATACATTTTTGTTCCTTTGGTTTGGTTTCTCTATACTGGCTTGTTTTCATCAATTTTATCGTTTTGAAGCATAACAATTTTAAATAACTTGAATATACTAATTTTCAATCGAAATAGTTTTTTTTCTTTTAAACACCTTAAAAACATAAATAAGAAGTTTTAGCAAATACAGTGTTATGCCTGTATTTCTGAGTTTTGGTGCATAAAATGCTAGAATGCAACAATATAATCCCTGTTTGACATATTTCAGTTCCTTCAACAAATAGTGTGCTTTGCCTGCATATTTGTGTTTTAGTTGAAAAACACCTGAAAACTACTAAAATAACACGTTTTTGTTGATTTTGCTTTTGTTTCTCTATATTGGCTTGTTTTTATAAATTTTATCGTTTTGAAGAATAAAAATATAAAATGACCAATATACAAAATTTTTAATCGATAGTTTTTTTTTTCCATAAAACACCTTAAAAACACATAAATAAGACGTGTTAACAAATTCCTGAAACGCACCTAAATAAAGCTTTTTTGACATATTTAATTTAATTAAACAAATAGTGTGTTTTCCCTGCATTTCTGGGTTTTGTAGCAAAAAAGGTGAAAACTACTAAAATAACACATTTTTGTAACTCACTTTGGTTTCTCTATATTGGCTTGCTTTCATCTACTTTATCGTTTTGAAGCATAACAATGTAAAATAACTTCAATATACAAAATTTTCAATCGAGATAGTTTTTTTTTTCCATAAAACACCTAAAAACACATAAATAAGACGTTTAAACATATATTGTGCATTTGTGAGTTTTAGTGCATAAAATGCTAGAAAACACCAAAATAACGCATTTTGACATTTCAATTCCTTCAACAAATAGTGTGTTTTGCCTGCATTTCTTTTTTAGTGGAAAAAAACCCCCGAAAACTACTAAAATAACACGATTTTGTTTCTTTTGGTTTGGTTTATAAGCTTGTTTTTATCAATTTTATCTTTTTGAGAAAAAAAAACACGTTTTTGTTACTTTTACTTTGGTTTATATAGCCTTGTTTTCATTAATTCTATCGTTTTTAAATATAAGAATGTAAAATGACTTTATACTAAATTTTCAATCAAGATAGTTTTTTGTTCATAAAACACCTTAAAAAACGCGTAAATAAGACGTTTAAACAAATATAGTGTTGTGCCTGCATTTGAGTTTTGGTGCATAAAATGCTAGAAGAATACACCAATATAACGCATTTTGACATATTTCAGTTCCTTCAACAAATAGTGTGTTTTGTCTGCATTTCTGTTTTAGTGGAAAAAAAAAAAAAACCAAAACTACTAAAATAACACGATTTTGTTTCTTTTGGTTTGGTTTCTAAGCTTGTTTTTATCAATTTTATCTTTTTGAAATATAACAATGGAAAATAACTTGAATATACAAAATTTTCAATTGAGATAGTATTTTTCATAAAACACCTTAAAACATCCGAAACAGGTTGATTTCTGGGAAATCGTATTTTCAGCAGGAAAGCAATAACTAAGGTAGCTACGAGCAGCATCTTTAATGGGCCAAACGTTTCGACATTTCATCTTATGTCATCATCAGTGGTCTAAAATAAAATAAAACGATAAAATAAATATAAGTATAAAAGAATAAAGTAAAAATACAAAGAGAATTACAATGGTAAAAATTCACACTATCATAAGTGGGTATGGTGACAGAGTATTGTTGAGGGATGGCTTTACTTGGGAAATATATAGGGATTCCAGTATTCTTAAACTGTGTCTATTACAGGTGGCGAGGATACGGAAATGACTGAGATTGGGTTGAACCTTACATGAGAGGCAGTGGTCCCGTATCGCGGAAAATGGGGCGTTGTGTAGCGGGCGCCCTGTTCTGGCAGACTGGCCTAAATGCTCGCTGGCTCGGTTTATAAGTGAGCGCAAGGTGCTACCCTTATACTCAGCCTGGCAGCTGGGACAAGTGAAACAATAAACAGCCGACGAGCGTAAGGCAGTTGGCAGAGTGTCCTTAAAAAGGAAAAAAACTACCTATACATAGACTATTTGTAGACACAATACGAAAATGTTTATCAGGATAATATTTTGTAAGTTTTTCATAGAGACCCTTTCTAATTTCTTGGAAACCTCACCTAAAATGGAATACGTAAATAGATTGTTTCTTTGGCAACAGTGGTAATTGGATGTTTAAGAAGGTATTTACTTTGGAGAAAGTTATTCAGAGTTTTCTCAAACAGGTTGGTGGTGAAGCCATTGTTATAGAAAAAATCCTTTAGGAAATTAACTTCATTATGGAAATTTAGGTAAGAAGAAGACAGAGCAAAGGCACGGTGTAAGAGGGTACGGACTGAATTGATTTTGAAACGGAGACTGCAAAAGCTGAAAAACTAATACCGAGGCCAGAAAATGTAGGTTTACGATAAATAGAGGTGGAAAGTCTACCATTGATTTTTGTGATATTTAGGTCAAGGAAGGATTTGTGAGTCTATTTCAGATTCCATAGTGAACTTGATATTGTCATGTTGTGAGTTAAGGTAATGTAGGAAATGGTCTGCATGTGATGCTTCCTTAAAAACACCAAAGTATCATCAACATATCGTATATATGACATAGGTTTGAAAGCGATAGGACAATCATCGAGCCAGTTTCGTTCGTGGTAACAAAGGAAGATGTTAGCGAAGGTGGGTCCGAGTGGTGAGCCCATCGCCACGCCGTCTGTTTGTTTATATAATTCATTGTTAAACACAAATAGATTATCCTTAACACAAACACGTAGTAGATTCGTAAATAGGGATTTTGTCATATTTTTAAAAATGTCCAGACCTGAGAACACAGAGTTTACAGATATATCTATTGTCTCATCCAGTGGAATGTTAGTAAAAAGTGACTGAACATCATAGCTAACCATAAAACACGATTCTGGTAGTCTGTAGTTCGAAAGGGATTGAGAGAGTTCATGAGAATTTTTTACAGTATAGTTATTAGTAGTGTATGGCCTAAGAATGGGAACCAGGAATTTTGCAAGATTATAAGAGGCACTATTATATGCCGCAATGATAGGTCTAAGTGGGACAGAAGGTTTATGAACCTTAGGGAGTCCATACATCACAGCAGGATTCGAACCAGTGGGTTTCAGAAGTGAAGCTTCTTCCTCATTAACAGCACCAAGAGTTTTAAGATTATTAATGAAGCGTGTGATTTTATCTTCAACTTTAGTTTTGAGCTTATAGATGTCATCGAAAACAAGTTTAGAGAACTTAGTATCATCCTGGAGGATATCACGCATTTTAGAAACATAATCAGACTTGTTTAAGAGAACAACGCCTCTCCCTTTGTCAGGTCTACAGATCACCAGGTCCTTGTTATTACCTAGATTTTTTAACAAGTTAAAATCAGATTTAGAGAAGACAGGAGAAAATACTTTGTATGAGCTAAAAGTATAAAAAGTACTATGTGCAAATTGTTTTATGGAAGTTAAAACATTACTGAAATCAACATCTGGTGTGATTTTCAAGCCTTTTATCCGCTTGATTATAAGCTCAAAATCCAGAAAATATCTATAAAATGAAGGTTTGAATACAGGGAGGCAGAAGTCTAATCCAAAAGACAGTAAAAATTTCTCTCTGGGAGACAAGGTAAAATCTGAGAGGTTAAAAATTACTTTGTCTGGGTCACCAATATTACGTAACTTCTTTTCATGGGTAGCACTGACACTTTTTTTCATATACCTGGGTATTAGTCTTAATGAACTTACTTAAACAAATAAAATCCAGTCGAGACACAACAGATCTGAGAGTTTCGAACGAACAAGAAAGATAAGATGATGACATAAGATGAAATGTCGAAACGTTTGGCCTATTAAAGATGCTGCTCGTAGCTACCTTAGTTATTGCTTTCCTACCTTAAAAACACATAAATAAGACGTTTTAACAAATATATTGTTTTATCTGTATTTCTGAGTTTTGGTGTAAAACACACTGAAATAAACCTAAATAACCAGTTTTTGACATATTTCATTTAATTCAACAAAGTGTGTTTTCTGTTTTGGTGCAAAAAAAGGTGAAAACTACTAAAATAACACGTTTTTGTAACTTTTACTTTGGTTTCTCTATATTGGCTTGCTTTTATCAATTTTATCGTTTTCAAGCATAACAATGTAAAATGACTTCAATATACAAAACTTTCAATCGAGATAGGTTTTTTTTTTTTTAATAAAACTCCTAAAAACACATAAATAAGACGTTTAAACAAATATAGTGTTGTGCCTGCATTTCTGAGTTTTGGTGCATAAAATGCAAGAATACACCAAAATAACCCATCTTTGACATATTTTAGTTTACCTTCAAAAATAGTGTGTTTTGACTTCACTACTGACTTCTATACTGGCTTGTTTTCATCAGTTTTATCGTTTTGAAGCATAACAATTTTAAATGACGAATATAGTAATTTTTCAATCGATATATATATATATTTTTTATAAAACACCTTAAAAACATATAAATACGAAGTTTTAGCAAATATAGTGTTTTGCCTGTATTTCTGAGCCTTGGTGCATAAAATGCTAGAATACACCAAAGTAATTCATTTTTGACATATATCAGTTCCTTCAACAAATAGTGTGTTTTGCCTGCATATCTGTGTTTTAGTTTAAAAAAAACCCTGAAAACTACTAAAATAACACGTTTTTTGTTACTTTTGCTCTGGTTTCTCTATATTGGCTTGTTTTTATCAATTCTATCGTTTTGAAATATTACAATGTAAAATGATTTGAATATACAAATTTTTTAATCGAGTTTTTTTTTTCATAAAACACCTAAAAATACATAAATAAGCCGTTTAAACAAATATAGTGTTGTGCATGCATTTCTGAGGTTTGGTGCTTAAAATGCTAGAATACATCAAAATAATCCAATTTTGACATATTTCAATTCCTTCAACAAATAGTGTGTTTTGGCTTCATTTCTGTGTTTTAGGGAAAAAAAACCGAAAACTACTAAAATAACACGATTTTATTACTTTTGCTTTGGTTTCTCTATATTGGCTCGATTTCATCAATTTTATCGTTTTGAAATATAACAATTTGAAAATGACTTGAATATACAAAATTTTTAAATTGAGATAATTTTTTTCATAAAACACCTTAAAAACACATAAATAAGAAGTTTTAACAAAAATATTGTTTTATCTCCATTTCGGAGTTTTGGTGTATTGCTGAAACACACTTAAATAACACGTTTTGATATATTTAATTTTATTCAACAAAAGCATGTTTTCCCTGCATTTCTGTGTTTTGGTGCAAAAAAAAAGGTGAAAACTACTAAAATAACACATTTTGTAACCTTTTCCTTGGTTTCTTTCTCTACATTGGATTGTTTTCATCTACTTTATCGTTTTGAAGCATAATAATGTAAAATAGCTTCAATATACAAAATTTTCAATCGAGATATTTTCTTTCTTCCATAAAACACCTAAAAATAAATAAATAAGAAGTTTAAACAAATATAGTGTTGTGCCTGCAATTTTATGAGTTTTGGTACATAAAATGCTGGAATACACCAAAATAACCCATTTTCGACATATTTCAGTTCATTTATCAAATAGTGTGTTTTTCCTACATTTCTCTGTTTTGTTGCAAAATAAGCTGAAAACTACTAAAATAACACGTTTTTGTTACTTCTACTTTGGTTTCTCTATATTAGAACTATAATACACAGTCCCACGAAGAACAGGATAAGAGTAGGATAACTCAGTGGAAAATTGAGAAGCTTAGACTAGAATACCGGATGCATGAAAACAAATGCAACTACAGGCAGAAAAGAAGCGAAATAAATGCAACTACAGGCAGAAAAAGAAGAGAGAGAATTACAGGAAAGACAAATGCAACTACAGGCAGAAAAGGAAGAGAGAGAATTTCAGTTACAACTTAAGGCAGGAGAAAGAGTTAGAAGTTCAGGAGTTAACCCTTCGAAATGACGCTAAGTTTAGAGGGGAAGAAATAGATATAAAGAAAAAGTTAGCAAGCTTTAATCCCGCTACAGCTGCTCCGCTAGTTCCCCCTTTTGATGAATCTGATGTTGACGGGTCATTTGCGCTTTTGAGAGCATTGCTAATAGGAATAAGTGGCCCAAGGATCAGTGGGTGTCTCTCCTTGTCCCCAACCTAGTAGGAAAAGCTTATAGGGTATACAACGGCCTTAGTGATGAGGTAGAGTATGAAGAGATCAAAGGTAACATTCTAGACGCCTACTCTATAACTTCTGACGGATACAGACAACAGTTCCGAAAGTATGTGAAACCAGACTCTCACACCTATGTTGAATTTGCTAGTGAGAAACTAAGACAATTTAAGAAATGGTTACCCGCCCTTAACATTACCACTTTTTTGGAGTTGCTCAATCTAATGGTCCTGGAAGAATGGAAGAACAAGTTACCCTTTAATATTCTGAGGCATGTGGAAGAACGGGAGAGAGTGATCTTATGTCTGCCGCTAAAGTGGCTGATGCGTTTGCTTTGTTGATGGGATCCCTAGGTAGTAGAGGTCGTGGTTCACTATCTAATGTTAGGTCCTCCTTTGGGGAAGGTTTTGGGGGCGCGGGTGGTAAGCCGACCGGATTCTCGCCAAATGCGTATAATTCCCCCCTGGTGTACATACTGTAAGAAACCAGGACACACGATCTAGAAATGTAGACACCCAAATTGCAAGGCCAAATTGTGGCCCCTAAACCTAACACATTCGAGAACAAGAAACCAGTGGCCCTAGCTAATCCTGTCAACTCTCCTCTAGAACTTTATGACTCGTACACGTATCAAGGTAAAGTGTCCTTGATTGATGGTAAAGACAAGGCAATAAATGTCAAGGTTCTGCGTGATACAGATGCTGCCCAATCCATCTTAAGGGAAGATGCCATCTCTAACATCAAACAGGCTTTCACTGGGGAGAAGGTGATCCTTACAGGTCTGGAATCACAGCTCTCCTATCCCTTGGCTAAAATTTGCTTACAGTGTCCTTTCATTTCAGGAGAGGTTGAGGTAGCCATTAAACCTGGTGAACTGCCAGTACCGGGGGTACATCTTGTACTGGGTAACGATCTTGCGGGTAACTTGGCTGTTCCAAACTTAATTGTTCTTGATTCTCCCTTAACAGAAAGTCCCACTAAGACCCTGGACGAAACATCCCCTCACTTCTTCCCAGTGTGTGCAGTCACCAGGTCTCAGTCCAAGTCCCCTGCCCTTTCACCAGCTCCTCCACCAATGACTGCCTCTACTGACAACTTGTACAATAACATCATTTCAAAGGAGAATTTGATTAATGCTCAGGAACAGGATCTCACTTTGGCTAAGATCAGGCATGTTGCCAGTGAGACAAAGGATATGTCTAAATTGCCTTGTTTTTATTATCAGGAAGGAGTCCTGATGCGTGCCTACAGACCTCCTGAACTGAAACAACTAGACCCCTGGTCAGAAACACATCAAGTTGTCATCCCTTGTCTGTAAGACCAGCCATTATAGAACTAGCTCATGATGGATTGTCAGGTCATCTAGGCATCCAAAAAACCTACAAGAAAGCTCTTTAACATTTGTTTTGGCCAGGAATAAAAAAAGGATGTGTCACACTATGTAAAAACATGTCATATATGTCAAATTGTGGGTAATCTCAAACTAAAATGCAACAAAACTCTCTTCCCAAATCTGTCATGAGAAGTTTCAAACCAGGAGACAAGGTTTTACATTTTCTCCCTACTCCAGGCAATGCTCTTCACAGTAAGTTTATGGGACCTTATGTTGTGGCTCAAAAACTAAGTTCATTAAACTATGTGGTCCACACTCCTGACCATCGTAAGGATTCCCAACTAGTTCATATTAATCTAATGAAACCTCACCACTCCAGAGAACCAGAGGACGACTTGTCTCGCACTGTACCTGTATGTCTGGTAGGGAAGGAGTCTGGTCCTGTGTCCCCGAGGAAGAGTCCGACATCGAATTCCTCTTCTCGTCACCTAAAGGACGCCTCTCAAATAGCCAAATCATGTCCAACCTTAATGATGATTTTCTTTCCTTAACACCTTCACAACAGTATGATCTTAAAAAGTTATTGCTAGACTTTTCAGAAATCATAGGACTTTGTACTACTATCCAACATGACATAACATTAATATCTAATGACATCAAGCCTATAAGACAACCAGCCTATCGCATTTCACCCATTAAAAGAGACTTGATGAAAAAAGAGGTAGACTATCTGCTCTGTCATCACCTTGCAGAACCTAGTATATCCCCCTGGGCTTCTCCCTGCCTGTTAACATTTAAGCCAGACGGTAGTAGTTGATTTTGCACCGACTACAAGAAATTAAATAAAGTGACGGTGCCAGACTCCTACCCATTGCCCTTGATAGAGGACCTTATAGATAGCATAAGAGTAGCAAAATTTGTAACCACCATAGATTTACTTAAGGTTTACTACCAGATTCCCCTCTCGGACGAGGCCCGAATAATATCCGCCTTCGGCTTATCTAATGCTCCCACCACCTTCCAGAGGGCTATAAATTACATCACCCAGGACTTGGAGGGAACATCTGCCTATCTGGACGACCTGGTGGTGACTTCGGACGACTGGGTGACACATGTGACCCGTCTTCGGAGGCTGATGGGTCGGTTGCAGGAAGCCGGACTTACAATCAACCTGGCCAAGTCCACCTTCGGGAAGTCTACGGTGGTCTACCTGGGACATGTGGTTGGGAAAGGCAAGGTTCGGCCCAGGAGAGCAAACGTGGAGGCCATCCTTGGCTTTCCTGTCCCTACCACCTGGAAAGCTCACATGGCTGGTTTCTACAGACGATTCTGTAGGAACTTCTCCACCCTGGCCGTACCCCTGACGGACCTTATCAGCACTTCCGTCCCCTTCCACTGGACCCCGACCTGTGACCAAGCCTTCTAACATCTCAAGGCATTCCTCTCCTCGGACACCAGATCACTCCCGCCCCTTCCATCTACAAGTGGACGCGAGTGGAGTTGGAGTGGGTGCTGTCCTCCTTCAAGTAGACCCCACAAAAGGCATCCTCCATCCCATCGCCTATCACTCCGCCAAGCTGAAGAAACACCAACTCAACTACTCCACCATCGAAAAGGAGGCTCTGGCACTCGTCCTGGCGCTCCAACGTTTTGAGTGCTACCTTCATCCTGGTTCTCAAACTACGAAGGTCTTCACCGGTCACAACCCTCTGGCCTTCCTTCACGCCATGAAGAACCGAAACCAACGCATTCTTAGGTGAGCCTTGTTAACTCAACCCTTCAACTTGGAAGTCCACCATATCAAGGGGATGGACAACATCATCGCCGACGCCTTGTCAAGATCTCCCATCTCACCTCCTTTATGAGCACATTACGGTCTTAGGGGGGGGAGGAAATCTTGCGGCCCGCCCGTAACATACTCCACTACCATCACCTCCTCCGCTTGCTACCTCGTTCGCCACCTCTCCACCACACCTTCCACGTCACCGTCTCATGAACCTTCCACGGCACCGTCTCATGAACCCTCCACGTCACCGTCTCATGAAGCCCGCTACTGTCCCGAAGTTGGATTCACGCGGTCATAATCGACTCAACCGGAAGTGGCTTTCTGGAAGTCAGTGGAGATCCAGGCCTCAACCAGTGAACACAACGCCTCTTGGACTACCGTGGGATCCACCTCACCCAGCTCTGCTTCCCAAATCTGTCATGAGAGGTTTCAAACCAGGAGACAAGGTTTTACTTTTTCTCCCCACTCCAGGCAATGCTCTTCACAGTAAGTTCATGAGACCTTATGTTGTGGCTCAAAAACTAAATCCATTAAACTATGTGGTCCACACTCCTGACCATCGTAAGGATTCCCAACTAGTTCATATTAATCTAATGAAACCTTACCACTCCAGAGAACCAGAGGACGACTTGTCTCGCACTGTACCTGTATGTCTGGTAGGGAAGCAGTCTGGTCCTGTGCCCCCGAGGAAGAGTCCGACATCGAATTCCTCTTCTCGTCACCTAAAGGACGCCCTCAAACAGCCAAATCATGTCCATCCTTGATGAGGTTTTCTTTCCTTAACACCTTCACAACATTCTGATCTTAAAAGTTATTGCTAGACTTTTCAGAAATCACAGGTGACCTTCCAAGACTTTGTACTACTATCCAACATGATATAACATTATTATCTAATGACATGAAGCCTATAAGACAACCAGCCTATCGCATTTCACCCATTAAAAGAGACTTGATGAAAAAAGAGGTAGACTATCTGCTCTGTCATCACCTTGCAGAACCTAGTATATCCCCATGGGCTTCTCCCTGCCTGTTAACATCTAAGCCAGATGGTAGTAGTCGATTTTGCAGCGACTACAGAAAATTAAATAAAATGACGGTACCAGACTCCTACCCATTGCCCTTGATAGAGGACCTTATAGATAGCATAGGAGTAGCCAAATTTGTAACCACCATAGATTTGCTTAAAGGTTACTACCAGATTCCCCTCTTGGACGAGGCCCGAATAATATCCGCCTTCATCATCTGCATATCTGGACGACCTGGTGGTGACTTCGGACGACTGGGTGACACATCTGACCCGTCTCCGGAAGTTGATGGGTCGGTTGCAGGAAGCCAGTCTTACAATCAACGTGGGCAAGTCCACCTTCGGGAAGTCTACGGTGGTCTACCTGGGACATGTGGTGGTGAACGGCAAGGTTCGCCCCAAGAGAGCCAACGTGGAGGCCATCCTTGGCTTCCTGTCCATACCACCAGGAAAGCTCTCATGAGGTTCATGGGGATGGCTGGATCTACAGACGATTCTGTAGGAACTTCTCCACCCTGGCCGCCCCTCTGACGGTCATTATCAGCACTTCCGTCCCCTTCCACTGGACCCCGACCTGTGACCAAGCCTTCCAACATCTCAAGGCGTTCTTCTCCTCGGACTCCCCCAGATGGGAACCGCCTTGTCGTGGTTGGGGGCTTGCGTGCCCCTGTGACCTGGCGAGCTATGCTAGACGGGGCTTAGGCCCCTGCTCTGCCTTTTCGAGGGGGAGAGGGCTACCCATGTTAGTAAGGTCGCCAGTGAGGGGCCAGACTAAATGGTTCCTACGTAGGCTAGCAGTGGACCAGCGGAGCCACCCGCTGGAGGGATCGCCCAGTAGGGGCCGTCCTGTGCTGGATGGTTGGGTGTCCAGGCTGGGATGCTTTGGGAGGGGGTCTCAGCTCTGTCGTGGACAAACATTCGTATCATGTGGGGCCTGTTTTAAAACGACTGGTTCGCATGGGGACGAGGTACCCGTCCACGGCAGCCAGAGCTCCCTCCCATTGTAGTCCCAGTAGGTGGTTTCCTTGCTTGCCCCAGGAGCTAATTTTTGTGTAACTTTATATATATCGTGAAACACAAAAATCTGTCAGGTACTCGTGAGGTTGCTGATCTGGCCCGCGAGACGTCATCTTCAGGTCTGAGTGGAAGGAGGATTCCCTCTACAAGAGCCTCCGCAGCAGTCTCCTGTTCTGGGAGTTTTCTGAGGGACGTATTTCTGCTGCATATGACTCCCTTGTGATGGTAAATGTTAACCCATCATTTTCTTATCACGCCTTGCACTCACTTCTCAAGGTGTACGGTACGGTTCTTCGCATTCGACTTATTTATGATAAGGATTTTCTATCTAACCGCTGCTCTGTGACTTTTCTTTCATGCGACGAAGCCCATTTGGCAGTAGAACATGTAGCATCACTGCCACTTGCTGGCTGTGGTTTTAAGACAGAACTTCTCCACTCTCGCAATATTTCGGACAGTGACACGGACTACATCCCAAATCTTTTTGACAACCATTCCGAGAATTCAGTTTCTGAAGTCCGCAAGATCCCGCCTCCACGTTGGTTTGTGGCCTACTACAGAAATGGGCGCGGAATTTCATTCATGCCTCCCGGTACTTGTCCAAAGAGATCGGCACGATTCCTGAGGGAAACCTCAAGAAATATGGAAGGGGTGCTCGTGCGAGCAAAGACTTCACGCAGGTAAGGATGTTGCAACATCTCCCTGCCCTAATGACAGCATGTTTGAGACTATTAAGGCACATCCCACCTTTAATTACAGTAAAGGTTGTGTGTACAGTCAGGATCTCTATGAATTTCCTGAGGAGGAAATACTGGCTATGTGTCCTAACTCTGTCCAGAAGGTCACTAAGATGAGGAAGTCCTCCAACATGGTCCTTCTCACCTTTTTTGGGTCCACCCTCCCTGACCGTGTTAATGTCGGACTTATTAATCTTAGGGTGAGGCATTTTGTTTCTCGTCCTCTTCAGTGCTTCTCATGCTATGGGTACGGTCACGGTAAAAGTACGTGTAAGGAAGCTTCTTGATGTGGTAATTGCTCTGCACTAGACTCACATACTGAGAAGCATTGCAATGCTGTAGCTTATTGTTTCCATTGCCGTGATGCTCACTAGGTACGTTCCAGCCCGACCCTCGTCTTCCGATGACCGGTAGGAGTGATGATGGATCGCATCACTCACCGGTAGGCCGAAAGGCTGCGGTCCAACGACCCGGTACATCTCAACTCCCGCTGTCTTCTCGTCGGTTGATTATTTCTAGTCAGGCGAGCCACGGGCAGCCCATTCAAAAGGTTCGCCCGTCCACTGCACCTAAATAGTCATCCTCAAGCTTCTACAGTGGAACTGTAGAGGCCTTCGCGCCTCGTGGGGGGAACTCCGAGCTTTATTGTCGGAGTTTTCTCCAGCCTGTGTAGCTTTACAAGAGACTATGCTTGGTGATAGTACTTATTCTAGTCCTCCTGGCTATCGTGCCTTTTTTAGCACTCCTTTCCCTGACCAGGGCCACCACGGTGGCACAGCTATCCTACTCCGTCAAGACATACCTGTTGTCCCCTTGCAACTCAACTCTCCTCTTCAGGTGGTTGCTGTTAAAGTTTTTATGGGACGATCCTACACTATTTGCAATTTATATCTCCCTCCTCGGGTTCCTGCCTTATGCATCAGCTGACTCCGCCTTTTCTTTTGTTGGGAGATTTTAACGGCCGTCACCCATTGTGGGATGAAGGTGCTAGTAATCCTCGTGGGGTTTTAATTGGTTCTTTTATTGAGGATGAGGGATTGGAGATTTTAAATTCTGGGATGTCACACATTTCCATAGTCCTACTGGGACTTTTACAGCCATCGATCTTTCTATATGTATATCTAATTCTTTCCTTGATTTTAATTGGCGGGTCCTACCGGATTTACACGGTAGTGACCACTTTCCTATCTTATTGGAATCTGTGAACTCTGAGCCACAGTCCCGGCCCCCACGCTGGGTTTTAGACAAGGCAGATTGGCCTCGATTCACAGACCTTAGGTCTTTTATCTGTCCGTTGGCTGACTTTTCTACTTGTGCTGAGGCTGTTAATTATTTTACCGATTTTATACGTTCAGTAGCACTTCAAACAATCCCTAGGACGTCCGGCCGCTTTACTAAACGTCCTGTTCCTTGGTGGAACGCAGCATGCACTGAGGCGGTGAAAGAGAAACGGGCAGCTCTTTCTCGTCTCCGGCGACATCGTGGGGACCCACAGTGCCTGGAAGTTTTTCGGCGCTGCCGAGCTCGGGCCCGCCGCGTTTTGAAAGAGGCACAAAGAGCCTCTTGGAAAGCTTATGTGTCTTCCATTAATGCCCACACCCCTCTTACGGAAGTCTTCAAGAAAGTCCGCCGAATTGCTGGGAGGTGTTCTGCTCTTCCCCACCAGTTTTGTTGTCTGCTCGGCGAATGGTGGCAGATCCTAGGACTGTCGCCGACCTCTTCGCGGAGCACTTTGCTAGTGTTTCCCAGAGGCATCCTGCAGCCCCGGGCGCACGTTACCGCCAGAGAATGTAATCTCTCGGCATAAATTTTTCTTCCCCTTCTCTGCCTCCGAGTTCAGGACTGCTTTGTCCTAGTGTCATGACATCTCCTGGTCCAGACGACATTCCTTATGCCTTTTTGCGTCATATGTCTGACCGGGCTTTTAACTTTTTATTAAATGTATATAATATGATTTGGATACCGGTGATTTTCCACCTTTTTGGGCTGTGGCAGTGGTTCTCCCATTTCCGAAGCCTGGGAAAGATCCTATATCTTTGACGTCTTGTATTTGTAAAGTGTTAGAAAAGATGGTAAATGTAAGACTCATGTGGTACTTGGAGAGGGGGAAGTACTTGTCACAGTATGGCTTCCGTAAGATGAGGTCTACTATGGATGCTCTTTTATCCCTGAAGTCCTCTATTTGTGAGACCTTTGCTTATCACCACCACCAGGTTACTGTATTTTTGACCTGGAGAAGGCCTACGACACAGCTTGGTGTCATGGGATTTTACGTTCCTTGTTTAATTTTGGTCTCCGTGGCCACCTTCCTATTTTTATCCAGCAGTTTTATCCAGACGTCTTTACGGGTTCGAGTGGGAGTGTTCTCTCCGATGCTACTACTCTAAATGACGGTGTCCCACAGGAAGTATTCTTAGTGTTACACTATTTGCAGTCGCAAGAAATGGTGTTATAGATACTCTACCAGATGGCGTTTACAGCTCTTTATATGTGGATGACTTGTGCATCTCCTTTGCTGCTGCTAGGATGTCACTGATTGAGCGAAAGCTTCAACTGCAATCAATCGAATATCCAGTTGGGCCAACATAAATGGTTTTCGTTTCTCCACCTCAAAGACCGTGTCTATGCATTTTTGTCGTAATCGTGGCGTTCATCCAGATCCCGATTTATATTTAGCCAATAGACGCATCTCATGTGTGGAGACCACTCGATATCTTGGCCTCTTGTTTGACAACCGTCTTACTTGGGTTCCCATTTCCGTTCTCTTAAAGCGTCTTGCAGGACGGCACTATCCCTTCTTCGGGTTTTAAGTCACACCTCTTGGGATGCGGACAGGGACACGTTGCTGCTGCTTCACCGTACACTCATACTTCCGAAGCTGGAATACGGCTCTGAGATCTACTCATCAGCAACGGATGCACTACTACGCACGCTTGACCCCGTGCATCATGCTGGGATCCGCTTGGCTACGGGTGCATTTCGGACATATCCAATACTTAGTCTTCTAGTGGATGCTGGTTTCTGGCCGCTTGACCTCCGGCGCCAGTCTTCGCTGCTCCGGTGTTGGTTTCGCACCCACCGTCTTCCCGATTCTGTCCCTTGTCTGTCAATGTTGCGGGACTCGCGTTCGCAGGCAAATGTCACTCGACCTAAACCTTTTGGCCTTAGAGTTGCAAATCTCATGGCAGAGTTATCTATCGACCCCACTCCTGTGTACTCTTTCCGTCTCCCACGAGTTGGTTATTGGCAGCTTCCGGTTGTTTCATTATGCCCTCCTGCAATGGATGGCAAGAAGGATTTTTGCCAACTCTGTCCCACTCACGGTTTTAGAACACTTTTAACTCATTCTGATGATATTCCTGTTTTACTGATGGTTCCAAATCCGACGCAGGCGTTGGATTTAGTGTTGTTTTCCTCTTTATCGGTGTGGCAGCCTTCCTTCAATGGCATCCGTCTTCACTGCGGAGCTGTCTGCCATAGTCTTAGTTTTACAGATAATTTTTACTTTCCCGGTTTCGTCTTTCACAATTTCTTGTGACTCTCCCTTAACCCATTGGTTTTATCAGCCCTAGAGTGGCTATACCTACTTACTAGAAGAGGATTTCGTTGGTGTTCTAGGGAATGAACACGCAGACCGCCTCGCTAAAGAGGCAGCAAGTCGCGCTCCATCTCCTGCCCCTATTCCGTTCCGAGATGTATTTCCTATAATTCGTGAGGCAGTTGCAGCAATTTGGCAGAGGAGATGGCTAACGGGGGTAGCAACTTCGAAAATGGGAGAGCTCACTACTTCCTCTATCCCTCAGTGGACATACACCCATATCCGGGATCGCCGAGCACAGACTTTATTGGCGAGACTGCGTATAGGTCACACGTACCTTACAAATAAGTTCCCGTTGACCAGGGACCCTCAACCTTACTGTAATGACTGCTTGGTGCCGCTAACGGTTCGGCACCTCCTAGTGGAGTGCCCTAGTTTGACTGACTTAATACACCGCTACCTCTACCGCTGTCGCAGTAGAGATAGCGGTGTCTATTATATCTCAAAGGTCCTTGACCAGAGTGCCTGGCCCAGGGCCATGATGTTTTCGTTTTTGGGAGAAGCTGGCCTTCTCCCAAAGCTGTGAATTTTATTTGATTATATTATATGTATTTTAATGTTTTATTACTTTTATTGTATACTGTATTTTAGTTAGTTTTGATTTCAGAATTTCACTTTGTTTTTAGTTTTGTAGTTTTGATTGCTTTTAGTTTTTTTTTTATACGATATCTTTTTAATTTTACGATGTGTTTTAACAATTCGTAGCGGCGCGAAATGACCGCTGATGTTGCGGCTCCTTATTTTAACACCCTCCTCTCCTCGGAGCCAGTGGTCTGGACGCCAGATTACTCCCGCCCCTTCCATCTACAAGTGGACGCGAGTGGAGTTGGAGTGGTGCTGTCCTCCACAAGCGGACCCCACAAGTGGCATCCTCCATCCCATCTCCTATCACTCCGCCAAGCTGAAGAAACACCAACTCAACTACACCATCAAGAAGGAGGCTCTGGCACTCGTCCTGGCGCTCCAACGTTTTGAGTGCTACCTTCATCCTGGCCTTCAAACTACGAAGGTCTTCACCGATCACAACCCTGTGGCCTTCCTTCACGCCATGAAGAACCGAAACCAACGCATTCTTAGGTGGGCCTTGTTAACTCAACCCTTCAACTTGAAGTCCACCTTATCAAGGGGGTGGACAACATCCTCGCCGACGCCTTATCAAGATCTCCCCTCCCGTCTCACCTCCTTCATAAGCCCATTACGGAGGTCTTAGGGGAGGAAATGTTACGGCCTCGTTCGCCACCTCTCCACCTCCCTTCCACGTCACCGTTTCATGAACCTTCCACGCCACCGTCTCATGAACCTTCCACGTCACCGTCATGGATTCACGCGGACCCATTCGACTCAAGCGAAAGTGTTAAGCAATCTCCCTGCTTTCTGGAAGTCAGTCGAGGTCAAGGCCTCAACCAGTGAACACAACGCCTCTTGGACTACCGTGGGATCCACCTCACCCAGCACTTCACCACTGCGACACCTTATAAGTATCACTTCCCCTCGTCCGTTTTTTCCACATTGCCTCCATATAGGATTGTTAGGTATTAAGTTGGGTTCTTTGTTATATTTATTTATGTGTTATATCTATATGTGTATGTCAGTTACATTATTGGGTTATTAAATAGCTTCTTAAGTGCCCCCCTTTGCATTTCCTCACCAGTTGAACCTGCAGTGTTTTTTTTTTTATTGTTATTGTTCACCGGCTCCCCGATGCCAATCTTACCCGTTTAACCGGTGAACGTAACAGGGGCAACACAGCAACAATCTGTGTGACGGCGTGGCTCAGGCTGCCCCGTCAGTGTGCCCCGTGGAGTGACGTTTGTCTCGCCCCAGGTCTGGGAGCCGCTGGGGGAGGAGGAGGCGCACTGCCTCCTTCGCCTTACCCAGGAAGGACAAAAAGGAGAGCTTAGCTCTGAGTCCTGCACAGCTGGCGCAGCATCGCGTCCCTCCCAGCCCTCAACGTCCGCCTCCACGAGATGGCCACCAAGGTGTGGCAGCGGATGGAGGACGAGGTTTGGGACCAGTACCGAGAACTACAGGCCCTGCATGAGGAGACTCCAAACCGGCAGCACGCTTGGTTCCCGAGAAGTGTCCTACGACTGGAAAAAGGACAGCCAGAGCCAAGATACAGGTGAAAGTTAAAATTCCGTTTATATAAGTCCACCCCATATCTAAATTTCATCACCTGTATCCTTTGACGCTTCCCTCCTATTACTATGATATACTCGTAGATGGTATACATGCCTTGCAGGAACTTCATCCCGCCTTCTTCATCCCACCACGTGACCTGCGGAATGCGAATGCTGATGTTGACGGAGAGAGAGCCTGCAGCCTATTGAGAGACAAGGACCAGGAAGATGACAGTGCAGCGGATCAACGAAGATAAGGCACCCCGGGGATCTGCCAGGACTGAGGACATCTCCAGATGACACCGACGGCAGCCCCAGTGCCGGTTCCTTCGGTGTGGCTTCTCCCTCACGCCCTACGCCCTGAGTTGTTGGGACACTGGCCTACGTTACAGCAATGGGTACCTGACCTCCGGGATGCTTGCAAAACTTCCGGCAGTGGGGGTGAGCTCCAGGGACACACAGACGAGGGATCGTGCCAACGTCACCCACGGCCGTCCTACAAACCACGTCTTCGCCATAGACTGTGACCATACCGTGTCGGCCTGCATGGCTGCAGGGTTCACCGACTGCGACCACTACCGGATAAAGACATTCTTTGTGTGCCACTATCTGTGACAAGATACTTATGTTCAAGTGCCAGTGCATTGGCAATAAGGAACATTTCAATGTACATACATGTATATATAACTATCTTTTCTTTTAGCAGTAGCACATCCACAGCAGCACGGGTGGTTTTCCTCCCGGAGCTCCGGTTTCCACCTAGAAGACATCTGTGTTCCTGTGGGAAGGGGTAATCACTCATATGTATATACCTGTAGCCTTTCTTGTAGACTATATAAATAATGTATGTAATAAGGATTGATGTAACCTCCCTTTCTCGCTCTCTCACAGCAGTATGGGTGGTTTTCCTCCGGGAACTCCGGTTTCCACCCTTGACCCATCACGTACTGCCCTGTGGCATTCATCACTTTACAGCAGCAGGCCGGACCGCCCGGCAACTTTTTCCCTCTTACTGTATTTCTATATTTCCTCGCTTTTTCTTCCAGTGTACCAGTCCCGGTACACTCTACCCTTCTATTGTAACCCTCTTACTTAATAAACTTTTGAACTTTTTTCTGGCCGCAGTGCCCTGGGTACTGGAGAGGGACGGCCAGACCCCGTCACGGTGGGCTGCGTACCGGTGGGATGTCCATCCTCAGGTGGCGGTTGCCGCCCTCCTGCAGGTGTTGACGCGCACCACGACATGCCCCAAGACTGTACCTTACTTGGAGGCACAGTGAAGGGCCCTGAGAGAAGCGGCACGCCTTCACCGCCCTGCTCTGCCATGGCGGGCGTTTCCGTGAGGGTGGCGGCAACCACCCTGCCAACGACGGCACGACGCCAGGCAGGGCAGAGCTGTGAAGGCCGTGGAAGAGGTCAGAGAAAGGTTACCTTGGGTCATTAGTGTGGCCTGAGGTCATGAGCCACTTCAGCGATCTGGGCCACGTCCTGCCACAAGCTGTGCATATGGTCGCCACGGGCCTCTGTCTCCTTCAGACTGCTGCGCCTCCCGCTGTTTCTCCTCTACATTAGGAGGTTCTTCATGACGGAGAATGAGAGAATGTCCTCCCCATCATTCCCATGGATGAGTGTTCTCCAACTCCTCTTCAATACTCGGCACTTCTCAGCGAGACGCGATGCCAAACACTGAGCAGCACACGGCCACTCACGCCCTGGCGTTCACGCGGACCTGCCCAGCTGAGGAGGAGGTTGCGGCAAGCATTCCTGCAGAGGAATGATGGGGATGGACATGGAATGTGTTCCCTTCCTCCATAACGACAAACCCCTTAATTGTGTAGAGGTCAAACTCCGTGATACCTAGCTGACCGTACGGGGACGTGGCCACCGGCCGCCAGCAAAGGTAAAGAGAATTAGTCTTTACCTTGGCGCCAGCCGTCTCCTGGAAAGTGTGGCTTAGATTGGGAAGGTATAGGTAAGGCCACACTCTAGCGGTGTTGTGCGGGTGTGTTGAGGGCAGGGCGGCATCGGTCAGCCATACTATCTAGCGCGTGGGACAGCCAAGTGTCCAAAGCGCGGCCCGGCAAACATGCAGCAAGTCGTTTGGACTCGCACTTAGCATTGCTTCTCGCAACCTTCACTTTTGGAGACGCGTGAGCAAGACTGACTCTAAGCCACCGCCGCGGCGCTGCCGTGTGTTGTGTTGTATTGTGTGAAGTGTTGCAGTGAAGGTTAGTTACACCGATGGCGTCGCCCGCACCTGCTCTGTTTTGCTTGCATTTCTGTGTTTTAGTGAAAAAAAAAGCTGAAAACTACTAAAATAACACGTTCTCCTTTCTTTTACTTTCGCTTCTCTATATTGACTTGTTTTCATCAATTTTATCGTTTTGAAGCATAACAATGTAAAATGACTTGAAAATACAAGAATTTCAATAGAGATAGTTTTTTTCACAAAACACCTTAAAAACACATAAATAAGACGTTTTAATAAATGTAGTGTTTTAACTGCATTTTTTAGTTTTGGTGCAAAATATGTTTAAATACACCAAAACAATCCGTTTTGGACATATTTCAGTTAATTCAACAAATAGTGTGTTTTGCCTGCATTTCTGTGTTTTGTTGCAAAAAAACCTGAACCCTACCAAAATAACACGTTTTCCTTTTTTTCCTTTCGTTTCTCTATATTGACTTGTTTTCATCAATTTCATCATTTTGAAGCATAACAATGTAAAATGACTTGAATATACAAAATATCAATCGAGATAGTGTTTTTTCACAAAACACCTTAAAAACACATAAATAAGACGTTTTAACAAATGTAGTGTTTTATCTGCATTTCTGAGTTTTTGTACATAATATGCTGAAATTCACCAAAATAACCCGTTTTGGATATATTTCAGTTAATTCAACAAATAAAGTGCATTTCTGTGTATTAGTGCAAAAAACATGAAAACTACTAAAATAACACGTTTTCCTAACTTTACTTTAGTTTCTCTATATTGGCTTGTTTTCATCAATTTTATCGTTTTGAAGCATAACAATGTAAAATGACATGAATATACAAAATATTTAATCGAGATAGTTTTTTTTTCAGAAAACAAATTAAAAACACATACATAAGACGTTTTAAACATATAAAGCTTTTTATCTACATTTTTGAGTTTTGGTGCATATAATGCTGAAATACAACAAAATAACTCGTTTTTTTACATATTTCAGTTAATTCAACAAATAATGTGTTTTGCCTGCAGTGTTTTATCTGCATTTCTGAGTTTTTGTACATAATATGCTGAAATTCACCAAAATAACCCGTTTTGGACATATTTCAGTTAATTCAACAAATAAAGTGCATTTCTGTGTATTAGTGCAAAAAACATGAAAACTACTAAAATAACATGTTTTTCTAACTTTTACTTTGGTTTCTCTATATTGGCTTGTTTTCATCAATTTTATCCTTTTAAAAGCACAACAATGTAAAATGACTTCAATATACAAAATATCAATCGATAGTTTTTTTTTTTTAACAAAACACCTTAAAACACATACATAAGACGTTTTAACAAATGCAGTGTTTTATCTGCATTTGCAGTTTTGTGCATAATATGGTGAAATACACAAAATAACCCGTTTTTGACACATTTCAGTTCATACAACAAATAGTGTGTTTTGCCTGCATTTCTGTGTGTTGGTGCAAAAATGCTGAAAACTACTAAAATAACACGTTTTCCTAACTTTTACTGTCGTTTAACTATATTGGCTTGTTTTCATCAATTTTATCGTTTTGAAGCATAACAATGTAAAATGACTTGAATATTCAAAAGATTAATCAATATAGTATTTTTTTTCACAAAACACCTTAAAAAACACATAGATAAGACGTTTTAACCAATATATTGTTTTATCTGCATATCTGAGTTTTGGTGCATAATATGGGGAAATACATCAAAATAACCCGTTTGTGACATAATTTAGTTAATTCAACAAATAGTGTGTTTTGCCTGCATTATTTTGTTTAGGTGCAAAAAATGCTGAACCCTACTAAAAATAACACGTTTTCCTAACTTTTATTTTGGTTTCTCTATATTGGCTTGTTTTCATCAATTTTATCGTTTTGAACCATAACAATGTAAAATGACTTTAATATACAATATATCAATCGAGATATTTGTTTTTACAAAACACCTTAAAAACACATAAAAAAGACGTTTTAACAAATGTACTGTTTTATCTGCATTTCTGAGTTTTGGTGCATAATATGCATAAATACACCAAAATAACCCATTTTGGACATATTTCAGTTATTTTAACAAATAGTGTGTTTTACCTGCATTTTTGTGTTTTGGCACAAAACAAGCTGAAATCTACTAAAATAACACGTTTTCCTAACTTTTACTTTGGTTTCTCTATATTGGCTTGTTTTCATCAATTTTATCGTTTTGAAGCATAAAATTGTAAAATGACTTGAATATACAAAAAGTTCAACCGAGATAGATTTTTTTTTCAGAAAACACTTTAAAAAAACATAAATAAGACGTTTTAACAGATATAACGTTTTATCTGCATTTGAGTTTTGCTGAAATACAGCAAAATAACAAGATTTTGGCATATTTCCTTTAATTCAACAAATAGTGTGTTTTGCCTGCATTTCTGTGTTTAGGTGCAAAAAAAAAAAAAAATGCTAAAACTTACTAAAATAACACCTTTTCCTAACTTTTACTTTGGTTTCTCTATATTTTCTTGTTTTCATCAATTTTATCGTTTTGAAGCATAACAATGTAAAATGATTTCAATATACAAAAAATTTAATGGAGATAGTTTTATTCACAAACCTAAAAAACACATAAATAAGACGTTTTAACAAATATAGCGTTTTATCTGTATTTCAGTTTTGGTGTATATAATGCTGAAATACTCCAAAATAACCCTTTTGGAAACATTTAAGTTTTTCAACAAATAGTGTGTTTTGCCTGTATTTTTGCGTTTTGGTGCAAAAAAAAGCTGAAAACTACTAAGATAACACGTTTTCCTAACTTTACTTTGCTTTCTCTATATTGGCTTTTCATCACTTTAATTGTTTTGAAGCATTCAAGTCATTGTAAAATGACTTGAATATACAAAATTTAAATCGTCATAGTGATTTTCACAAAACACCTTAAAAACACATAAATGAGTATTGGTGCATAATATGGTGAAATACACCAAAATAACCCGTTTTTATAATATTTTAGTTAATTCAACATATAGTATGTTTTGCCTGCATTTCTGTGTTTAGGTGTAAAAAACGCTGAAACCTACTAAAATAACACGTTTTCGTTACTTTTACTTTGGTGTCTCTATATTGGCTTGTTTTTATCAATTTTATCGTTTTGAAGTATAACAATGTAAAATGACTTGGATATACAAAAAATTCAATCGAGATAATTTTTTTTCACAAAACACCTTAAAAAACATAAATAAGACGTTTTAACAAATATAGCGTTTTATCTGCATTTCAGAGTTTTGGTGCATAAAATGCTGAAACACACCAAAACAACCCATTTTCGAAATATTTCAGTTAATTCAACAAATAGTGTGTTTTGCCTGCATTTCTGTGTTTTGGTGCAAAAAAAGCTGAAAACTACTAAAATAACACGTTTTCCTAACTTTTACTTTAGTTTTTCTATATTGGCTTGTTTTATCAATTTTATCGTTATAAAGCATAACAATGTAAAATGACTTGAATATACAAAAAATTCAATCTGATAGTTATCTGATAGATATCTGCATATCTGAGTTTACAAAAAGGAGTTATTTTAGTAGTTTTCAGCTTTTTTACACCAAAACACAGAACTACTACCTAAACACACTATTTGTCTAATCAACTGAAATATGTCCAAAATGGGTTATTTTGGTGTATTTCAGCGTTTTGTGCACCAAAACTCAGAATGGGAGGCAAAACACTTTGTATAAGAAACTGAATTATGTCAAAAAATGGTTATTTTTGTGTATTCCAGCGTTTCTTGCACCAAACCTCAGAAATGCAGGCAAAACACTTTATTTGTTAGAACATCTTATTTATGTGTTTTATGAAAAAAACTATCCCGATGGAAAATTTCGCTTGTTCATCATTGTTTTGCTTTAAAACGATAGAATTGATGAAACAAGTTAATATAGAGAAACAAAAGTGAAATTATAAAAAACGTGTTACTTTAGTAGTTTTCAGCTTTTTGCACCAAAACACATAAATGCTACCAAAACACACTATTTGTCAAAGGAAATGAAATATGTCCAAAATGGGTTGTTTTGGTGTGTTACAGCGTATTATACACCAAAACTCATAAATGCAGATAAAATACACTATTTGCCTAAGGAACTTAAATATGTCAAAAAATGGTTGTTTTGCTGTATTCCAGCGTTTTATGCATCTAAACTAAGAAATGCCGGCAAAACACAATATTTGTTTAAACATCTTATTTACGTGTTTTTAAGGTTCGATTCTCGATTGAAAACTTTTATTATTCGTCACTTTACATTGTTTTGCTTCAAAACGATAAAATTGATGAAAAGTTTATATAGAGAAACCAAAGAAAAATTAACAAAAACGTTTTATTTTAGTAGTTTTCAGCTCTATAGCACCAAAACACAGAATTTCTACCAAAACACACTATATGTCTATGGAACTGAAATATGTCCAAAATGGGTTATTTTGGTGTATTTCAGCGTTTTATGCACCAAAACTCAGAAATGCAGGGAAAACACTATATTTGTTAAAACAACTTATTTATGTGTTTTTAAGGTGTTTTATGAAAAAAATAACTATCCATGAAAAATTTAGCTTTTTTGTCATTTTACATTGTTTTGCTTGAAAACGATAAAATTGATGAAGACAAGCTAATATAGAGAAACCAAAGTGAAATTAACAAAAACGTGTTATTTTAGTAGTTTTCAGCTTTTTTACACCAAAACACAGAAATGGTACCAAACCATTTACACTATTTGTCTAAAGAACTGAAATATGTCAAAACTAGATTTTTTGGTGAATTTCAGCGTTTTATGCACCAAATCTCAGAAATATAGGCAAAATACTATATTTGCTAAAACATCTTATTTATGTGTTCTTAAGGTGTTTTATGAACAGAAACTACCTCGATGGAAAATTTTGCTTAATCGTTTTTTAACATTGTTTTCCTTTAAAAGGATAAAATTGATGAAAACAAGGTAATATAGAGACACCAAAGTGAAATTAACAAAAACGTGTTAATTTAGTAGTTTTCAGCTTTTTTGCACCAAAGCACAGAAATGCTACACAAAAACACTATTTGTCTAAGGAAATGAAATATGTCCAAAATGGGTTATTTTGGTGTATTCCAGCGTTTTATGCACCAAAACTCAGAAAAGCAGGCAAAACACACTATTTGTCTAAGGAACTGAAATATGTCAAAAATGGTTATTTTGGGATATTCCAGCGTTTTATGCACCAAAATTCTGAAATGCAGGCAAAACACACTTTTTGTCTAAGGAACTGAAATAATAAAAAATGTTATTTTGGTGTATTCCAGAGTTTTATATAAAAAAACCCCAAGAAATGCAGGCAAAACACAATATTTGTTAAAATGACTTATGTGTTTTAAAGTTTATTATAAAAAAAAAATATCTCGATGGAAAATTTTGCTTATTCGTTATTTTACATTGTTTTGCTTCAAAACGATAATACTGATGAAAACAAGCTAGTATACAGAAACGAAAGTGAAATGAACAAAAACGTGTTATTTTAGTAGATTTCAGCTTTTTTTTTTTACACCAAAACACAGAAATGCTGGAAAAACACACTATTTGTCTAAGGAACTGAAATATGTCAAAACTGTTTTGTTTTGGTGAATTCCAGCTTTTATGCACCAAAACTCAGATCCCCCAGATGGGAACCGCATTGGTGGGGGCTTGCGTGCCCTGTGACCTGGCGAGCTAGGCTAGAGGGGCCTTAGGCCCCTGCTCTGCCCTTTCGAAGGGAGAGGGCTACCCATTCTAGTAAGGTCGCCAGTGAGGGGCCAGACTAAATGGTTCCTACGTAGGCTGTCAGTGGACCAGCGGAGCCACCCGCTGGAGGATTGCCCAGTAGGGGCCTTCCTGTGCTGGATGGTTGGGTGTCCAGGCTGGGATGCTTTGGGAGGGGGTCTCAGCTCTGTCGTGGACAAACATTCGTATCATGTGGGGCTTGTTTTTAAAACGACTGGTCCGCATGGGGACGAGGTACCCGTCCACGGCAGCCAGCTCTCTCCCATTGTAGTCCCAGTAGGTGGTTTCCTTGCCCCTGGAGCCATTTTTGTGTAACTTTATATATGGTGAAACACAAAAACTATCAGGTTCTCGTGAGGTGGCTGACCTGGCCTGCGAGACGTCATCTTCAGGTCTGAGTGGGAAGGAGGATTCCCTCCACAAGAGCCTCCGCAGCAGTCTCCTGTTCTGGGAGTTCTTCTGAGGGACGTATATTTGCTGCATATGACTCCCTTGTGATGGTAAATGTTAACCCATCATTTTCTTATCACGCCTTGCACTCACTTCTCAAGGTGTATGGCACGGTTGTTCGCATTCGACTTGTTTATGATAAGGACTTTCCTTCTAACCGCTGCTATGTAACTTTTCTGTCATGTGATGAAGCCCGTCTGGCTTATGAACATGTAGCATCTCTGCCCCTTGCTGGCTCTGGCTTTAAGACAGAACTTCTCAACTCTCGCAATATTTCAGACAGTGACACGGACTACATCCCAAATCTTTTTGGCAACTATTCAGAGAATTCAGTTCCTGAAGCCCGCCAGATCCCGCCTCCACGTTGGTTTGTGGCCTACTACAGAAATGGGCGCGGGAATTTCATCCATGCCTCCCGGTACTTGTCCAAAGAGATTCCTGAGGAAACCTCAAGAAATATGGGAAGGGGTGCTAGTGCGAGCGAAAGATATCACGCAGGCAAGGATGTTGCAACATCTACCATGTCCTTCTGACAGCATGTTTGAGATTATAAGGCACATCCCACCTTTAATTACAATAAAGGTTGTGTGTACAGTCAGGATCTTTATGAATTCCATGATGAGGAAATACTAGCATTGTGTCCTAGCTCAGTCCAAAAGGTGACAAAGATGAGGAACTTCTCCAACATGGTCCTTCTCACCTTTTTGGTTCCACCCTTCCTGACCGTGTTAATATCGGAACCTATTAATCTTAGGGTGAGGCGCTTTATTTCCGTCCTCTTCAATGTTTCTGTGCTACGTCTACGGCCATGGCAAAAGCTCCTGCAAAGAAGCGTTTCGATGTGGTAATTGCTCTGCACTAGACTCAGCATTGCAATGCTGCTGCTTATTGTTTCATTGCCGTGATGCTCACCAGGTACGTTGCAGGCAATCCCCAGGTATCGCCTGGAGCAGGACATTCTACAGCAGCTAATAGTCAGTTTATTAGCCTCGGTAGCGCCCGCCGTGAACTCCTGTACCGCCAGAAGGACGGTACTGGTGCGACATCTTATGCTTCATTGGCCGCACGCACTTCAGTTGAGTCTGCCGGTCCAAAGACAACCCCTTCTGCTACCTCTCGCTCTGTTGGGGCGGGTGGTCCTGTTCACTTGGCCAATAGGTTTGCCGTTTTGTCCAATGACTCGGTTGAGTAATCTCTTAGAAGTGATGTAAACAATACGGACTTGACCAAAGTAACTCATGTAGTAGATGTCCATTTGCCACCTGTATCGCCTAAGCCTTTGAAGGGCCTGACCAAACGGCACCGTGGCTCTGCGGAGTCGATAGATTTAGGTCAGCCTAAACAATCTAAGGTCTCTCCCGGTGCACGTGACCGTGAGTCCTCCAGGGACCGCTCTGTAATGGTAGCTTTAGTTGTTTCTGCTCAGCCTCCTGTGACGCCCTCCGTCTCAGATCGGGCTTCTTGTGATGAGGACGGTCTTCGCATGGAGACGTCTGATGATATTGTCACAGCCGTCCCTCATGGAGCCGCTGTGTCAAAAAGTGGAGTCCAGCCTGACCCTCGTCCTCTGAGGACCGGTAGGAGTGATGATGGTTCGCATCACTCACCGGTAGGCCGAAAGGCAGCTGTCCAACGACCCGGCACGTCACAACTCCCGGTGTCTTCTCGTCGTTTCATTATTTCTAGTCAGGTCAGTCATGGGCAGCCTCAAAAGGCTTGCCCGTCCACTGTACCCATCTTCAAGCTTCTACAGTGGAACTGTAGAGGCCTTCGCGCCTCGTGGGGAACTCCGAGCTTTACTGTCGGAGTTCTCTCCAGCCTGTGTAGCTCTACAAGAGACTATGCTAGGTGATAGTACTTATTCTAGTCCTCCTGGCTATCGTGCCTTTTTAGCACTCCTTTCCTGACCAGGGCCACCACGGTGGCACAGCTATCCTAGTCCGTCAAGATATACCTGTTGTCCCCTTGCAACTCAACTCTCCCTTCAGGTGGTTGCTGTTAAGGTTTTATGGGACGATCCTACACTATTTGCAGTTTATATCTCCTCCTCGGGTTTCCTGTCTCCAGGGGTGAGCTTGACGGCCTGGTGCGTCAGCTGACTCCGCCTTTCCTTTTGTTGGGAGATTTTAACGGCCGTCACCCATTGTGGGATGAAGGTGCTAGTAATCCTCGTGGGGTTTTAATCGGTTCTTTTATTGAGGATGAGGGATTGGAGGTTTTAAATTCTGTGGATGTTACACATTTCCACAGTCCTACTGGGACTTTTACAGCTATCGATCTTTCTCTGTGTACATCTAATTCTTTCCTTGATTTTAATTGGCGGGTCCTATCGGATTTACACGGTAGTGACCACTTTCCAATTCTATTACAATCTGTGAACACTGACCCACAGTCCCGGCCCCACGCTGGGTTTTAGACAAGGCAGATTGGCCTCGATTCACAGACCTTAGCTCTTTTATCCATCCGTTGGCTGACTTTTCTACTTGTGCTCAGGCTGTTGATTATTTTACCGATTTTTTAATTTCAGTAGCGCTTCAGACAATCCATCGTGGGGACCCGCAGTGCCTGGAAGCTTTTCAGCGCTGCCGAGCTCGGGCCCGCCGCGTTTTGAAAGAGGCACAAAGAGCCTCCTGGAAAGCTTATGTGTCTTCCATTAATGCCCACACCCCTCTTACAGATGTCTTCAACAAAGTCCGCTGAATTGCTGGGAAGTATTCTGCTCTTCCCCCACCAGTTTTGTTGTCTGCTGGGCGAATGGTGGCAGACCCTAGGACTGTCACCGACCTCTTCGCGGAGCACTTTGCTAGTGTTTCCCGGAGGCATCCTGCAGCCCCGGGCGCACGTTACCGCCAGAGAATGGAATCTCTCGGCATAAATTTTTCTTCCTCTGGAGAGGAGTCTTATAATGTCCCTTCTCTGCCTCCGAGTTGCGGACTGCTTTGTCCCAGTGTCATGACTCTTCTCCTGGTCCAGATGACATTCCTTATGCCTTCTTGCGTCACATGTCTGACCGTGCTTTTAACTTTTATTAAATCTTTATAATATGATTTGGCATACCGGTGATTTTCCATCTTCTTGGGCTGTGGCAGTGGTTCTCCCATTTCCGAAGCCTGGGAAAGATCATCTCCAGGCTACGAATTACCCTCCTATATCTTTGACGTCTTGTATTTGTAAAGTGTTAGAAAAGATGGTAAATGTAAGACTCATGTGGTACTTGGAGAGAGGAAGTACTTGTCATCGGTACAGTATGGCTTCCGAAAGATGAGGTCTACTACTGATGCTCTTTTATCCCTGGAGTCTTCTATTTGTGAGGCCTTTGCTAATCACCACCACCAGGTTACTGTATTTTTTGACCTGGAGAAGGCCTACGACACAGCTTGGTGTCATGGGATTTTACGTACCTTGTTTAATTTTGGTCTCCGTGGCCACCTTCCTATTTTTATCCAGCAGTTTTATCCAGACGTCTTTTACGGGTTCGAGTGGGGAGTGTTCTCTCCGATGCTACTGCTCTAAATGACGATGTCCCACAGGGAAGTATTCTCAGTGTTACACTATTTGCAGTCGCAATAAATGGTGTTATAGATACTCTACCAGATGGCGTTCACAGCTCTTTATATGTGGACGACTTGTGCATCTCCTTTGCTGCTGCTAGGATGTCACTGATTGAGCGAAAGCTTCAACTGGCAATTAATCGAATATCCAGTTGGGCCAACATAAATGGTTTTCGTTTCTCCACCTCAAAGACCGTGTTTATGCATTTTGTCGTAATCGTGGCGTTCATCCAGATCCCGATTTATATTTAGCCAATAGACGCATCTCATGTGGAGGCCACTCGATATCTTGGCCTATTGTTTGAGAACCGTCTTACCTGGGTTCCCATTTCCGTTAAAGCGTCTTGCAGGACGGCACTATCCCTTCTTCGGTTTTAAGTCACACCTCTTGGGGTGCGGACAGGGACACGTTGCTGCTGCTTCACCGTACACTCATTCTTCCGAAGCTCTGAGATCTACTCATCCGCAACAGATGCACGACTACGCAGGCTTGACCCCGTGCATCATGCTGTGGTCCGCTTGGCTACGGGTGCATTTCGGACATCTCCAATACCTAACCTTCTAGTGGATGCTGGTTTCTCGACCTCCGGCGCCAGTCTTCGATGCTCCGGTGTTGGTTTCGCACTCACCGTCTTCCTGACTCTGTCCCTTGTCTGTCAATGTTGCGGGACTTGCGTTCGCAGGCATATGTCACTCGACCGAGTCTACCTAAACCTTTTGGCCTTCGTGTGGCAAACCTCATGTTGGATTTGTCCATCGACCCCACTCCTGTCTACTCTTTCCGGCTCCCACGAGTTGGTTATTGGCAGCTTCCGGTTGTTTCATTATGCCCTCCTGCAATGGATGGCAAGAAGGATTTTCTGCCAGCTCTGTCCCACACACGGTTTTAGAACACTTTTTATCCATACTGATGATATCCCCGTTTTTACTGATGGTTCCAAATCCGACGCAGGCGTTGGGTTTAGTGTGGTTTTCCTCTTTTATCGGTCTGGCAGCCTTCCTTCGGTAGCCTCCGTCTTTACTGCGGAGCTGTCTGCCATAGTCCTAGCTTTACAGATTATTTTTACACTCCCAGTTTTGTCTTTTACAATTTTTAGTGACTGTCGCAGTGCTCTTACTGCTCTCTCTTTTTATTTCCTTAACCCTTTGGTTTTATCAGCCCTGGAGTGGCTATATCTTCTTACCAAACGAGGATATCGTGTTGGGTTCTGTTGGGTCCCTGGTCACGTAGGTGTTCCAGGAATGAACACGCAGACCGCCTCGCTAAAGACAGCAAGTCACGCTCCATCTCTTTCCCCTGTTCCGTTTCGAGATGTATTTCATGCAATTCGTGTGGCGATTGCAGCAATTTGGCAGAGGAGATGGCTAACGGGGTAGCAACCTCGAAAATGGGAGAGATTACACTTCCACACTCCCTCAGTGGACTTACACCCATGTCCGGGATCGTCGTGCACAGACTTTATTGGCGCGACTTAGTATAGGTCACACGTCACAAAGGTACCTCCTGACCAGGGACCCTCAACCTTACTGTGATGACTGTTTGGTGCCGCTCACCGTGCGGCACCTGTTGGTGGAGTGCCCTAGTTTGATCGAGTTACGACACCGCTACCTCTACCGCTGTCGGGGTAGGGATAGCGGTGTCTACTATCTCTCAAAGGTCCTTGGACCATCTTCTCTGGCCCCTGGCCATGACGTTTTAGCTTTTGGGAGAAGCAGGCCTCCTCCCAATTTGTAAATTTTATTTTTATTATGTATTTTAATGTTTTATTTAATTTTATTGTAGTCTTAGTTTTTAGTTAACTTTAGTTTTTTTTTTAACTACTTTAAAAACTACTACTTTAAGGCAAATCCATCCACCATCCATCCAAAACTCAGAAATATAGGCAAAACCCTATATATGTTAAAACGTCTAATCTATATGTTCTTAAGGTGTTTTATGAACAAAAACTATCTCGATTGAAAATTTTGCTTATTCGTCTTTTTACATTGTTTTGCTTCAAAACGATAAAATTGATGAAAACAAGCTTATATAGAGAAACCAAAGTGAAATTAACAAAAACCTATTATTTTTGTAGTTTTCAGCTTTTTTTTTCCACCCAAAAACAGGATTGCTACCAAAACACACTATTTGTCTAAGGAACTGAAATATGTAAAAAAAGGGTTGTTTTGGGGTATTCCAGCGTTTTATGCAACAAAACTCAGAAATGCAAGCAAAACACACTGTCAGTCTAAGAAACTGAAATATGTCAAAAATGGTTATTTTTATGTATTCGTGCGTTTTATGCACCAAAACTCTGTAATGCAGGCAAAACCGACTATTTGTTGAAATATTTAAAAAATGGGTTATTTTGGTGTATTCCAGCGGTTTATGCACCAAACCATAGAAATTCAGGCAAAACACTATTTGTTAAAACGTCTTATTTATGTGTTTTTAAGGTGTTTTATGAAAAATAAACTATCTCGATGGAAAATTTTCCTTATACGTCGTTTTACATTTTTTTTTTGCTTTAAAACGATAAAATTGATGAAAACAAGCTAATATAGCAAAACCAAAGTGAAATTAATAAAAACGTGTTATTTTAGAAGTTTTCAGCTTTTTTGCACCAAAACACAGAAATGCTACCAAAACACACTATTTGTCTAAGGAACTGAAATATGTGAAAACTGGATTGTTTTGGTGAATTCCAGCGTTTTAAGCACCAAAACTCAGAAATATAAGCAAAACACTATATTTGTTAAAACGTCTTATTTATGTGTTCTTAAGGTGTTTTATGAACAAAAACTATCTCGTTTGAAAATTTTGCTTATTCTTCATTTAACATTGTTTTGCTTGAAAACGATAAAATTGATGAAAACAAGCTTATATTGAGAAACGAAAGTTAAATTAACAAAAACGTGTTATTTAGTAATTTTCAGCATTTTTGCACCAAAACATAGAAATGCTACTAAAACACACTATTTGGCTAAGGAACTGAAATATGTTCAAAATGGGTTATTTTGGTGTATTCCAGCGTTTTATGCACCAATACTCAGAAATGCAGGAAAACACACTATTTGTCTAAGAACCTGAAATATGTCAAAAATGGTTATTTTGGTGTATTCCAGCGTTTTATTCATATTCATATAGAGAAACCAAAGTGAAATAAAAAAAAACGTGTTATTTTAGTAGTTTTCAGCTTTTTTACACCAAAACACAGAAATGCTACCAAAACACTATTTGTCTAAGGAACTGAAATATGTCAAAACTGGATTGTTTTGGTGAATTCCAGCGATTTATGCACCAAAACTCAGAAATATAGGCAAAACACTATATTTGCTATGTCAAGGCTTTCACTCGCGGTCGGTTTGCTCCTAAAGACTAGATTACGTTATTCCTGTCTCAGGAGTTTTAAGGGTCTGGATATTAAGAGAAAATCTCACCCTCCCCAGTCGTACGTGGCGTCTACTTACTGCCCAACACAATTATAACTCTGCTTACCTCCAACAGTCTCCCAAGGCTTCACTCTGGTGTTATGATCAGTTACATGAATAATTGGAATAATTCAAAAGCAAGGCATAAATGAATATAGGTATATTACATAAAGAAAATATAAGTAATGCATGAAATAATATAAAAATAAAATATCAATGGTACACATATATATCATAGAAAATATTAATTTTATAAGAATTAACCCAGGGGACAACACTACTCCAGATCAGTGGTCCTCACAAATCTCAACTGAGATAAGATCCAAGGCCACAGCTGGACACATGGATTGCAATCAATCAATACTCTCAAAATTAATCTTTAACTCCACAAATCAAGAAATGCTGTAGTAACATCCCATCAACGCTCCTAATTCAACACAGTATGAGCAAAAGCAAAATATCCCCAAAATCACGCTCCACCACACACCTCACCCATGCTCTCCTCAGTTGACGCCACGACCTCCTAAAGACTCGTCACTAACAAGAAAACACCACACAACCCATGAAAAGTTTCCAAGATCCACTTATAGTCACCACTCCCACTATGCGGTCCTTCCCGCTCAAACGCCTATCCACATCACCACTTGTTTTCACCACAGCTGATCTTGTCAAGACCTTATAAACACCACAAAAATCTCACAGACCGGAGCACAAATAACCAACACACTTTATACCCAAGACATCACCACAAAATTTCTCCAACACCACCAAAACCCATCCATCCCAGAAGGCGCCCACTGAGGAAGAGATAAACAAAGGAGCGCGCGCTCTCACAATGCAACGGGGCAACAAAAACGCATAACCTTGCGCAAAGACATTACTCCTCATTCTAAATTTAAATTCTCTCATCATGAACATAATAATAATAAAATAATAATATATAGACAAGAAAACACCACACAACCCATGAAAAGTTTCCAAGATCCACTTACAGTCACCACTCCCACTATGCGGTCCTTCCCGCTCAAACGCCTATCCACATCACCACTTGTTTTCACCACAGCTGGTCTTATCAAACTTTATAAACACCACAAAAATATCACAGATAAACACCACCAACCTTTAGGACCGGAGCACAAATAATGAACACACTTTATACCCACGACATCACCACAAAATTTCTCCAACAACACCAAAACACATCCATCCTAGGAGGCGCCCACTGAGGAAGAGATAAACAAAAGGAGCGCGCTCTCACAATACAACAGGGCCAACAAAAACGCATAGCCTTGCGCGAAGACATTACTCCTCATTCTACATTTAAATTCGCTCATCATGAACATAATAATAATAAAAATAATAATATATAGACAAGAAAATAAAGAAAATTAAGGCACAAACCGTAACAGCTAAAACGTCTTATTTATGTGTTCTAAAGATGTTTTATGAACAAAAGCTATCTCGATTGAAAATTTTGCTCATTCGTCTTTTACATTGTTTTGCTTCAAAACGATAAAATTGATGAAAACAAGCTTATATTGAGAAACCAAAGTGAAATTAACAAAAATGTGATATTTTAAGTAGTTTTCAGCTTTTTTTGCATCAAAACACAAAAAATGCTACCAAAACACACTATTTGTCTAAGGAACTCAAATATGTCCAAAATGGGTTATTTTGGTGTATTCCAGCGTTTTATGCACCAATACTCAGAAAGCCAGGCTAAACACACTATTTTTCTAAGGAAACTGAAATATGTAAAAAAATAGATATTTTGGTGTATTCCAGCGTTTTATGCTCCAAAACTCTGAAATGCAGGCAAAACACACTATTTGACTAAGGAACTGAAATAATAAAAAAATGGGTCATTTTGGTGTATGCTCGTGTTTTATGCACCAAAACTCAGAAATGCAGGCAAAAAACAATATTTGTTAAAACGACTTATTTATGTGTGTTTTTAAGGTGCTTTATGAAAAAAAAACTATTTCGCTGGAAAATTTTGCTTATTCGTCATTTTACATTGTTTTTCTTGAAAACGATATAATTGATGAAAATAAGCTAATATAAAGAAACCAAAGTGAAATTGACAAAACGTGTCTAAGGAACTGAAATATGTCTAAAATGGGTTGTTTTGGAATATTCCAGCGTTTTATGCACCAAAACTCAAAAAAAGCAGGCAAAACACAGTTAGTCTAAGGAACTGAAATGTATAAAAAAAAAAAAAAGGTTATTTTGGTGTATTCTAGCGTTTTATGCATCAAAACTCTGAAATGCAGGCAAAACACACTATTTCTTAAAGGAACTGAAAAAAGGGTTATTTTGGTGTATCAGCGTTTTATGCACCAAAACTCAAAATGCAGGTAAAACACTATATTTGTTCAAACGTCTTATTTATGTGTTTTAAGATGTTTTATGAAATCTCGATGGAAAATTATGCTTATTCGTCATTTCACATTGGTTTGCTTCAAAACGATAAAATTGGTGAAAACAAGCTAATATAGAGAAATCAAAGTGAAATTAACAAAACGTGTTATTTTAGTAGTTTTCAGCTTTTTTGCACCAAAACACAGATATGGTACCAAAACACACTATTTGTCTAAGGAACTGAAATATGTTAAAACGGTTGTTTTTTGGTGTATGCAAGCGTTTTATGCACCAAAACTCTGAAATGCAGGCAAAACACACTATTTGTCTAAGGAACTGAAATAATTAAAAAAATGGGTTATTTTGGTGTATTCCAGCGTTTTATGCACCAAACCACAAAAATGCCGGCAAAACACTATATTTGTTAAAACGTCTTAAGGTGTTTTATGGAAAATAAAGTCTCGATGGAAAATTATGCTTATTTGCCATTATACATTGTTTTGCTTCAAACGATAAAAATGACGAAAACAAGCTTATATAGAGGAAGTAAAGTGAAATTAACGAAAACATGTTATTTTAGTAGTTTTCAACTTTTGCACCAAAACACAGAAATGCAACGAAAATACACTATTTGTCTAAGGAATTAAAATATGTCAGAAATGGGTTGTTTTGGTGTATTCCAGCGTTTTATGCATCAAAACTCAAAAAATGCAGGCAAAACACATTATTTTTCTTAGGAACGGAAATATGTCAAGAAATGGCTATTTTCGTGTATTCTAGCGTTTTATGCACCAAAAGTCTGAAATCCAGGCAAAACACTATTTGTTTAAGGAACTGAATAATAAAAAAAAATGGTTATTTTGGTGTATTCCAGCGTTTTATGCACCAAACCACAGAAATGCAGGCAAAAACTATATTTGTTAAAACGTTCTATTTAAATGTTTTAAGGTGTTTTATGGAAAATAAACTATATGAAAAATTTTGCTTATTCGACATTTTACATTGATGAAAACAAGCTAATATATAGAAACCAAAGTGAAATTAACAAAAACTTGTTATTTGTGTAGTGTTCTGCTTTTTGCACCAAAACACAGAAATGCTACCAAAACACAGTATTTGTTTAAGGAACTGAAATATGTCCAAACTGGGTTATTTTGGTGTATTCCAAATTATTATGTACCAAAACTCAGAAATGCAGGCAAAACACACTATTTGTCTAGGGAACTGAAATATGACAAAAATGTTTATTTTGGTGCATTCTAGTGTTTTATGCACTAAAACTGTAAAATGCAGGCAAAACACACTATTTGTTTAAGTAACTAAAATATTTTAAAAATGGGTTATTTTGGTGCATTTCAGCGTTTTATTCACCACACCTCAGAAATGCAGGCAAAACACTATATTTGTTAAAAACGTCTTATTTATGTGTTTTAAGGTGTTTTATGAAAAATAAACTATCTTGATGGAAAATTTTGCTTATTCTTCATTTTACATTTTTTTTGCTTCAAAACGATAAAATTGATGAAAACAAGCTTATATAGAGAAAACAAAGTGAAATTAACAAAACGTGTTATATTAGTAGTTTTCAGCTTTTTGCACAAAAACACAGAAATGCAACCAAAACACACTATTTGTCTGAGGAACTGAAATATATAAAAATGGGTTGTTTTGGTGTATTCCAGGGTTTTATGCACCAAAACTCAGAAATGTAAGGAAAACACACTATTTGTCTAAGGAACTGAAATATGTCTAAAATGGTCATTTTACATTGTTTTGCTTCAAAACGAGATTATATATATATATATATATATATATATATATATATATATATATATATATATATATATATATATATATATATATATATAAAGATAATATAGAGAAACCAAACTGAAATGAACAAAACGTGTTACTTTAGTAGTTTTCAGCTTTTTGCATCAAAACACAGAAATAATACCAAAACACACTATTTGTCTAAGGAAATAAAATATGTCCAAAATTTGGTTATTTTGGTGTGCTCCAGCGTTTTATGCACCAAAACTCAGAAATGCAGGAAAAACACAATATTTGTTAAAACGTCATATATGTGTTTTACGGTGTTTTATGAAAAAACTATCCCCATTGAAAATTTTGCTTAATTTACATTATACATTGTTTTGCATCAAAACGATAAAATTGATGAAAACAAGTTAATATAGAGAAAGCAAAGTGAAATTAACAAAAACTTGTTGGTTTAGTAGTTTTAGCTTTTTGCACCAAAACACAGAAATGCTACCGTTACGTTCACCGGTTAAACGGGTAAGATTGGCATCGGGGAGCCGGTGAACAATAACAATAAAAAAAAAAAACACTGCTCGTTCAATTGGTAAGGAAATGCAAAGGGCACTTTAAAAGCTATTTTAATAACCCATAATGTAACTGACCCACATAGATATAACATGAAACATGAAACACATATATAACATGAAACACAGGAAAATGACATACACATATACATATAACACAGAAATAAATACAACAATAAAGAACCCAACTTAATACCTAACAATAATCCTAATCCTATATGGAGGCAATGTTGAAAAAACGCACGAGGGAAGTGATACTTATGCGGTGTCGCAGTGATAAAGTGCTGGGTGATGGTTGATCCACGGTAGTCCCAAGAGGCGTTGTGTTCACTGGTTGAGGCCTGGACCTCGACTTGACTTTCCAGAAAGCCGAGCCTGCTTTAACACTTATGCTTGAGTCGAATGGGACCGCGTGAATCCAACTACGGGACAGTAGCGGGGCTTCATGCGACGGTGGCGTGGAAGGTTCACGAGACGGTGACGAGGAAGGGGAGGCGGAGAGGTGCCGAACGAGGTAACAAGCGGAGGAGGTGATGGTAGTGGAGTATGTTACGGGCGGGCCGTAACATTTCCTTCCCCTTAAGACCTCCGTAATGTTCTCATGAAGTCTGTGAGACGGGAGATCTTGATAAGGCGTCGGTGATGATGTTGTCCACCCCCTTGATACGGTGGACTTCCAATTTGAAGGGTTGAGTTAACAAGGCCCATCTAAGAATGCGTTGGTTTCGGTTCTTCATGGCGTGAAAGAAGGCCAGAGGATTGTGATCGGTGAAGACCTTCGTAGTTTGAGGACCAGGATGAAGGTTCCACTCAAAACGTTGGAGCGCCAGGACGAGTGCCACAGCCCCTCCTTCTCGATGGTAAAGTAGTTGAGTTGATGTTTCTTCAGGTTGGTGGAGTGATAGGCGATGGGATGGAGGATGCCGCTTGTGGGGTCCGTTTGAAGAAGGACAGCACCCACTCCAACTCCACTCGCGTCCACTTGTAGATGGAAGGGGCGGGAGTGATCTGGCGTCCAGACCACTGGTTCCGAGGAGAGGAACGCCCTGAGATGTTGGAAGGCTTGGTCACAGGTCGGGGTCCAGTGGAAGGGGACGGAAGTGCTGATAAGGTCCGTCAGGGGCGGCCAGGGTGGAGAAGTTCCTACAGAATCGTCTGTAGAAACCAGCCATCCCCAAGAACCTCATGAGAGCTTTCCTGGTGGTAGGACAGGAAGCCAAGGATGGCCTCCACGTTAGCTCTCTTGGGCGAACCTTGCCGTTCCCCACCACATGTCCCAGGTAGACCACCGTAGACTTCCCGAAGGTGGACTTGGCCAGGTTGATTGTAAGCCTGGCTTCCTGCAACCGACCCATCAGCCTCCGAAGACGGGTCAGATGTGTCACCCAGTCGTCCGAAGTCACCACCAGGTCGTCCAGATATGCAGATGTTCCTCCAAGTCCTGGGTGATGTAATTTATAGCCCTCTGGAAGGTGGCGGGAGCATTAGACAAGCCGAAGGGCATCACTGTGTATTGGTCTGAAGGGGTGATGAAGGCGGATATTATTTGGGCCTCGTCCGAGAGGGAATCTGGTAGTAACCCTTAAGTAAGTCTATGGTGGTTCCAAATTTGGCTACTCCTATGCTATCTATAAGGGTAGGAGTCTGGCACCGTCACTTTATTTAATTTCCTGTAGTCGGTGCAAAATCGACTACTACCATCTGGCTTAGATGTTAACAGGCAGGGAGAAGCCCAGTGGATATACTAGGTTCTGCAAGGTGATGACAGAGCAGATAGTCTACCTCTTTTTCATCAAGTCTCTTTTAATGGGTGAAATGCGATAGGCTGGTTGTCTTATAGGCTTGATGTCATTAGATATTAATGTTATGTCATGTTGGATAGTAGTACAAAGTCCTGGAAGGTCACCTGTGATTTCTGAAAAGTCTAGCAATAACTTTTTAAGATCAGACTGTTGTGAAGGTGTTAAGGAAAGAAACACCTCAGGTTGGACATGATTTGGCTGTTTGAGGGCGTCCTTTAGGTGACGAGAAGAGGAATTCGATGTCGGACTCTTCCTCGGGGGCACAGGACCAGACTCCTTCCCTACCAGACATACAGGTACAGTGCGAGACAAGTCGTCCTCTGGTTCTCTGGAGTGGTAAGGTTTCATTAGATTAATATGAACTAGTTGGGAATCCTTACGACGGTCAGGAGTGTGGACCACATAATTTAATGGACTTAGTTTTTGAGCCACAACATAAGGTCCCATGAACTTACTGTGAAGAGCATTGCCTGGAGTGGGAGAAAAGTAAAACCTTGTCTCCTGGTTTGAAACTTCTCATGACAGATTTGGGAAGAGAATTTTGTTGCATTTTAGTTTGAGATTTGAGGAAGTTTGATTTAGCAAAAGATCTGACTTCACTGATTTTATTCTTAAGGTTACTGATGTAGTCAGACACACTGGGGCTTGAAGGAGTATTTTGAGTAAACCATTGATCCTTTAATATTTTGAGAGGCCCCTGATCTGTCTACCATAGAGTAATTCAAAAGGGAGTAACCTAAAGAATCTTGAGGAGATTCTCTTAAAGCGAAGATAAGGAAAGAAATACTTTCATCCCAGTCTCCTTGATGCTCCAAGCAATACTTCTTCATCATGGATTTTAATGTTTGGTGAAACCGCTCCAGACAGCCTTGGGATTGGGGTGGTAAGCCGAGGAGGTAACATGGTCGATGTTTAGCTCATTCACTATCTGTTGGAAAAAATGCTAGTGAAATTGCTACCAAGGTGAAAAAATGTATTAGATGTTTTACAATGGTCTTTGATGTGATGTTCTTAAGAGGGAATGCTTCAGGGTACCTGGTAGTGGGATCCATGAGGGTTAACAAATACTGATTCCCTCGTTTGGTTTTGGGTAAGGGCCCTACGCAGTCTAGAACGATCATTTCGAAGGGCTCCGTCTGAACTGGAATAGGCGTCAGAGGAGCTGGCACAAGGCGTTCGTTAGGCTTACCCACAATTTGACATATGTGACATGTTTTACATAGTGTGACACATCCTTTTTCATTCCTGGCCAAAAAAATGTTGAAGAGCCTTCTTGTAGGTTTTTGGATGCCTAGATGACCTGACAATCCATCATGAGCTAGTTCTATAATGGCTGGTCTTACAGACAAGGGATGACAACTTGATGTGTTTCTGACCAGGTGTCTAGTTGTTTCAGTTCAGGAGGTCTGTAGGCACGCATCAGGACTCCTTCCTGATAATAAAACAAGGCAATTAGACATATCCTTTGTCTCACTGGCAACATGTCTGATCTTAGCCAAAGTGAGATCCTGTTCCTGAGCATTAATCAAATTCTCCTTTGAAATGATGTTATTGTACAAGTTGTCAGTAGAGGCAATCATTGGTGGAGGAGGTGATGAAAGGGCAGGGGACTTGGACTGAGACCTGGTGACTGCACACACTGGGAAGAAGTGAGGGATGTTTCGTCCAGGGTCTTAGTGGGACTTTCTGTTAAGGGAGAATCAAGAACAATTAAGTTTGGAACAGCCAAGTTACCCGCAAGATCATTACCCAGTACAAGATGTACCCCGGTACTGGCAGTTCACCAGGTTTAATGGCTACCTCAACCTCTCCTGAAATGAAAGGGCACTGTAAGCTAATTTAGCCAAGGGATAGGAGAGCTGTGATTCGAGACCTGTAAGGATCACCTTCTCCCCAGTGAAAGCCTGTTTGATGTTAGGGATGACATCTTCCCTTAAGATGGATTGGGCAGCACCTGTATCACGCAGAACCTTGACATTTATTGCCTTGTCTTTACCATCAGTCAGGGACACTTGACAGGGTTAGCTAGGGCCACTGGTTTCTTGTTCTCAAATGTGTTAGGTTTAGGGGCCACAAAAGAAAGTTGACGTTGAGAGGCCTTGCAATTTGGGTGTCTACATTTCTGGATCGTGTGTCCTGGCTTCTTACAGTATGTACACCAGGGGGAATTATATGCATTTGGCGAGAATCCGGTCGGCTTACCACCCGCGCCCCAAAACCTTCCCCAAAGGAGGACCTAACATTAGATAGTGAACCACGACCTCTACTACCCAGGGATCCCATCAACAAAGCAAACGCATCAGCCACTTTAGCGGCAGACATAAGATCACTCTCTCCCCGTTCTTCCACATGCCTCAGAATATTAAAGGGTAACTTGTTCTTCCATTCTTCCAGGACCATTAGATTGAGCAACTCCGAAAAGGTGGTAATGTTAAGGGCGGCTAACCATTTCTTAAATTGTCTTAGTTTCTCACTAGCGAATTCAACATAGGTGTGAGAGTCTGGTTTTACATACTTTCGAAACTGTTGTCTGTATCCATCAGAAGTGATAGAGTAGGCGTCTAGAATGTTACCTTTGATCTCTTCATATTCTACCTCATCACTAAGGCCGTTGTATACCCTATAAACTTTTCCTACTAGCTTAGGGACAAGGAGAGACACCCACTGATCCTTGGGCCATTTATTCCTATTAGCAATGCTCTCAAAAGCGCGAAATGACCCATCAACATCAGATTCATCAAAAGGGGGAACTAGCGGAGCAGCTGTAGCAGGATTAAAGCTTGCTAACTTTTTCTTTATATCTATTTCTTCCCCTCTAAACTTAGCGTCATTTCGTAGGGCTAACTCCTGAATTTTAACCCTTTCTCCTGCCTTTTAAGTTGTAACTGAAATTCTCTCTTTATCTTCTTTTCTGCCTGTAGTTGCATTTGTATTTCCTGTAGTTGCATTTCTCTCGCTTCTTTTCTGCCTGTAGTTGTATTTCTTTCGCTTCTTTTTCTGCCTGTAGTTGCATTTGTTTTTCATGCATCCGGTATTCTAGTCTAAGCTTCTCAATTTCCCACTGACTTATCCTACTCTTATCCTGTTCTTCCTGGGGACTGTGTATTATAGTCCTCGTAGAGGCTGACATGGGAGTTAACTCTTCTATGGCATTTCCTAGCAACTGACCTTCTTGCACTAGATGTTCAACAACTACATTCGTAATGACCTCTTTAGTCATCTGAGACGTGATGGGAACATCAAAATGTTTAGCGATGGTCTTCCATTGGTCCTTCTTTATATTAGCACCTTTAAGTTGTTCCAGAGAAGGGTCGGCACAAAATCTTCAACGTTAAACTGAGCGGAAGCCATATTAAATAGATGTTAAACAACAACAACAAAAATTGAAAATTACCCAGATTATACTTAAGCAAACACTTATGAGTACAATCACTAATGAGGGGGGATTAACTAGAGAATTACGGCATTAAAAAGGATCCGGATTACTCTAGTTACGAGACTTGAGAGTGAGGAGAGAATTGTACTGAGACTTGTTATTGATAAAGAGGCGCATTAGTCTGAGAGACTAGTTAAAATGGCCGATTCTAACTAGCGAGAAAAATGATCCGCGAAGTGAGGGGATTGAGGGTTTGCATGAACATATGATGATCCCAACACTTGGATAACACTTATTACACACCTGCCTATGTGCAAAAAATAGAGATAAGTGCTATCGGTGAACATGGGTTATAATGGTCCTGTCACGGTCGCCAATTGTTACGTTCACCGGTTAAACTGGTAAGATTGGCATCGGTGAGCCGGTGAACAATAACAATAAAAAAAAACACTGCAGGTTCAACTGGTGAGGAAATGCAAAAGATGGCACTTTAAAAGCTATTTTAATAACCCATAATGAAACTGACACACATAGAGATATAACATGAAACATGAAACACAGACATATAACATGAAACACAGGAAAATGACATACACATATACATATAACAAAATAATAAATACAACAATAAAGAACTCAACAGAATACCTAACAATAATCCTAATCCTATAAGGAGGCAATGTGGAAAACACGGACGAGGGAAGTGATACTTATGGCGTATCGCAGTGGTGAATCCCACGGTAGACCCAAGAGGCGTTGTGTTCACTGGTTGAGGCCTGGACCTCAACTGACTTCCAGAAAGCCAAGCACCTCCGGTTGAGTCGAGTGGGGCCGCGTGAATCCAACTTCGGGACAGTAGCGGGGCTTCATGAAACGGTGACGTTAAGGGTTCATGAGACGGTGGCGTGGAAGGTTCACGAGACGGTGACGTGGAAGGGAGGCGGAGAGGTGGCGAACGAGGTAACAAGCGGAGGAGGGATGGTAGTGGAGTATGTTATGGGTGGGCCGTAACACCTGCAAATCTGAGTTTTGTTGCATAAAACGCTGGAATACACCAAAATAACCCATTTTGACATATTTCACTTCTTTAGACAAATAGTGTGTTTTGTCTGCAAATCTGAGTATTGTTACATAAAACGCTGGAATACACCAAAATAACCCCTTTTGACATATCTAAGTTCATTAGACAAATAGTGTGATTTGCCTGCATTTTTGAGTTTTGGTGCATAAAACGCTGAATACACTAAAATAACCTTTTTTGACTTATTTCACTTCCTTATACAAATAGTGTGTTTTGCCTGCAATTCTGAGTTTTGTTGCATATAACGCTGAACAACACCAAAAAAACCCATTTTTGACATATTTCAGTTCCTTAGACAAAGAGTGTGTTTCCGTAGCATTTCTGTGTTTTGGTGGAAAAAAGCTAAAACTTATAAAATTCTACATTTTCTGAATTTTACTTTAGATTCTCTATACTAGCTTGTTTTCATCAATTTTATCGTTTTGAAGCAAAACAATGTAAAATGACGAATAAGCAAAATTTTCAATTTTTGACATATTTCACTTCCTTAGACAAATAGTGTGTTTTGTCTGCAATTCTGAGTTTTGTTACATAAAACGCTGGAATACACCAAAATAACCCCTTTTTGACATATTTAAGTTCATTAGACAAATAATGTGTTTTGCCTGCATTTTTTGAGTTTTGGTGCATAAAACGCTGGAATACACTAAAATAACCCTTTTTTGATATATTTCACTTCCTTACACAAGTAGTGTGTTTTGCCGGTAATTCTGAGTTTTGTTACATAAAACGCAGGAATACCCAAAATAACCCATTGTTTACATATTTCAGTTCCTTAGACAAATAGTGTGTTTCCGTAACATTTCTGTAATTTGGTGGAAAAATCCTAAAACTGATAAAATTCCACGTTTTTCTTAATTTTACTTTTGGATTCTCTATACCAGCTTGTTTTCATCAATTTTATCGTTTTGAAGCAAAACAATGTAAAATGACGAAAACAAAACTTTGAATCGATAGTTTTTTTTTTCATAAAACACTTTAAAAACACATAAATAAGACGTTTAACAAATAAAATGTTTTGTCTGCATTTCTAAGTTTGTTGCATAAAACAATAAAATACACCAAAATAGCCCATTTTTTAAATATTTTGATTCTTTAGACAATAGTATATTTTCCTTAAATTCTGAAACACGGAAATGATCCATTTTTGACATATTTCAGTTCCTTAAACAAATAGTGTGTTATCCGAAACAGGTTGATTTCTGAAATCGTATTTTCAGCAGGAAAGCAATAACTAAGGTAGCTACAAGCAGCATCTTTAATGGGCCAAACGTTTCGACATTTCATCTTATGTCATCATCAGTGGTCTAAAATAAAATAAAACGATAAAACAAATATAAGTATAAAAGAATAAAGTGTGTTTTGCAAGCATTTCAGAGTGTTGATGCATAAAACGCTAGAATACACCAAAATAACCCATTTTTGACATATTTCAGTTCCTTAGACAAATAATATATTTTCGTAGCATTTTTGTGTTGTGGTGGAAAAACGCTACAAACTGGTAAAAAATTTTTTATTTTACTTTGGATTATCTATATACTAGTTTGTTTTCATCAATTTTATCGGTTAGAAGTAAAATAATGTAAAATGATGAAAAGCAAAAATTTTAAACGAGATAGTTTTTTTTCATAAAACACCTTAAAACACATAAATAAGATGTTTTAACAAATATAGTGTTTTGCCTGCATTTTTTGAGTTTGGTGCATAAAACGCTGGAATACACTAAAATAACCCATTTTTGACATATTTCAGTTTTAAACAAATAGTGTGTTTTGCCTGCATTTCTGAGATTTGGCTCATAAAACGCTGGAATACAACAAATTGACCCCTTTTTGACATATTTCACTTCCTTAGACAAATAGTGTGCTTTGTGTGCAATTCTGAGTTTCGTTACATAAAACTCAGAAATACACCAAAATAACCCTTTTTTGACATATTTAAGTTCATTAGACAAATAGTGCGTTTTGCCTTCATTTTTAGTTTTGGTGCATAAAAGGTTGAATACACCAAAATAACCCCTTTATGACATATTTCACTTCCCTTATACAAATAGTTTGTTTTGCAGGAAATCTGAGTTTTGTTGCATAAAACGCTGAATACACCAAAATAACCCATTTTTGACATATTTCACTTCCTTAGACAAATAGTGTGTTTTGTCTACAATTCTGAGTCTTGTTACATAAAATGCTGGAATACACCAAAATAACCCCTTTTTGACATATTTAAGTTCATTAGACAAATAGTGCGTTTTGCCTTCATTTTTTAGTTTTGGTGCATAAAAGGTTGCAATACACCAAAATAACCCCTTTTTGATATATTTCACTTCACTTATACAAATAGTTTGTTTTGCAGCAAATCTGAGTTTTTTTTTGCATAAAACGCTGGAATACATTAAAATAACCCCTTTTTGACATATTTCGGTTTATTAGACAAATAGTGTGTTTTGCCTGCATTTTTGAGTTTTGGTGCATAAAACGCTGGAATACACCAAAATAACCGCTTTTTGACATATTTCACTTCCTTAGACAAATAGTATGTATTGCCGGCAATTCTGAGTTTTGTTGCATTAAACGCTGGAATACACTAAAATAACCCATTTTTGACATATTTGTTGTCCTTAGACAAATAATGTTTCCGTAGCATTTCTGTGTTTTAGTGGAAAAAAAGCTAAACTGCCAAAATTCCACGTTTTTGTTAATTTTACTTTGGATTCTCTATACTAGCTTCTTTTCATCAATTTTATCGTTTTGAAGCAAAACAATGTAAAATGACGAATAAGCAATATTTTCAATTGAGATAGTTTTTTTTTTTTTTCATAAAACACCTTAAAAACACATAAATAAGAGTTTGGTGCATAAAACGCTGGAATACACTAAAATAACCCATTTTTGACATATTTCAGTTCCTTAGACAAATAGTGTGTTTTGCCTGCATTGCTGAGATTTGGATCATAAAACGCTGGAATACACCAAATTAACCCTTTTGACATATTTCACTTCCTTAGACAAATAATGTGTTCTGTGTTCAATCCTGAGTTTTGTAACATAAAACGCTGGAGTACACCAAAATAACCCTTTTGACATACTTAAGTTCAATAGACACATATTGCGTTTTGCCTGCAATTTTACTTCTGTTGCATAAAATGTAATATACCAAAATAACCCCTTTTTGACATATCTCACTTTCCTTCACCGGTTAAACTGGTAAGATTGCCATCAGAGCCGGTGAACAATAACAATAATAAAAAAAACACTGCAGGTTCAACTGGTGAGGAAATGCAAAGGGGCACTTTAAAAGCTATTTTAATAACTCATAATGAAATTGACACACACATATATAACATGAAACATGAAACACAGATATATAACATGAAACACAGGAAAATGACATACACATATACATATAACACAGTAATAAATACAACAATAAACCCAACTTAATACCTAACAATAATCCTAATCCTATATGGAGGCAATGTGGAAAACACGGACGAGGAGAAGTGATACTTATGCGGTGTCGCAGTGGTGAAGTGCTGGGTGATGGTTGATCCCACGGTAGACCAAGAGGAGTTGTGTTCACTGGTTGAGGCCTGGACCTCAACTGACTTCCAGAAAGCCAAGAGCTGGCTTAACACTTCCGGTTGAGTCGAATGGGGCCACGTGAATCCAACTTCGGGACAGTAGCGGGCTTCATGAAACGGTGACGTGGAGGGTTCATGAGACGATGGCGTGGAAAGGTTCACGAGACGTAATGGGATCATGAAGGAGGTGAGACGGGAGATCTTGATAAGGCGTCAGCGATGATGTTGTCCACCTTCTTGATATGGTGGACTTCCAAGTTGAAGGGTTGAGTTAACAAGGCTCACCTAAGAATGGCGTGAAGGAAGGCCAGAAGATTGTAATCGGTGAAGACCTTCGTAGTTTGAGGACCAGGATGAAGGTAGCACTCAAAACGTTAAAGCGCCAGGACGAGTGCCAGAGCCTCCTTTTCGATGGTGGAGTAGTTGAGTTGATGTTTCTTCAGCTTGGCGGAGTGATAGGCGATGGGAAGGAGGATGCCGCTTGTGGGGTCCGTTTGTAGTAGGGCATCACCCACTCCAACTCCAATCGCGTTCACTTGTAGATGGAAGGGCGGGAGTGATCTGGCGTCCAGACCACTGGTTCCGAGGAGAGAACGCCTTGAGGTTTTGGAAGGCTTGGTCACAGGTCGGGGTCCAGTGGAAGGGACGGAAGTGCTGATAAGGTCCGTCAGGGGAGGCCAGGGTGGAGAAGTTCCTACAGAATCTTCTGTAGAAACCAGCCATCCCCAAGAACCTCATGAGAGCTTTCCTGGTGGTAGGGACAGTGAAGCCAAGGATGGCCTCCACGTTAGCTCTCTTGTGGCGTACCTTGGTTTTCCTCACCACATGTCCCAGGTAGACCACCGTAGACTTCCCGAAGGTGAACTTGGCCAGGTTGATTGTAAGCCAGGCTTCCTGCAACCAACCCATCAGCCTCCGAAGACGGGTCAGATGTGTCACCCAGTCGTCCGAAGTCACCACCAGGTCGTCCAGATATGCAGATGTTCCTCCAAGTCCTGGGTGATGTAACTTATAGCCCTCTGGAAGGTGGCGGGAGCATTAGACAAGCCGAAGGGCATCACTGTGTATTGGTATAGTCCGAAGGGGTGATGAAGGCGGATATTATTTGGGCCTCGTCCGAGAGGGAATCTGGTAGTAACCTTTAAATAAGTCTATAGTGGTTACAAATTTGGCTACTCCTATACTATCTATAAGGTCCTCTATCAAGGGCAATGGGTAGGAGTCTGGCACCGTCACTTTATTTAATTTCCTGTAGTCGGTGCAAAATCGACTACTACCATCTGGCTTAGATGTTAACAGGCAGGAGAAGCCCAGGGGATATACTAGGTTCTGCAAGGTGATGACAGAGCAGATAGTCTACCTCTTTTTCCATCAAGTCTCTTTTAATGGGTGAAATGCGATAGGCTGGTTATCTTATAGGCTTGATGTCATTAGATATTAATGTTATGTCATGTTGGATAGTATTACAAAGTCCTGGAAGGTCACCTATGATTTCTGAAAAGTCTAGCAATAACTTTTAAGATCAGACTGTTGTGAAGGTGTTAAGGAAAGAAACACCTCATCAAGGTTGGACATGATTTGGCTGTTTGAGGGGCGTGACGAGAAGAGGAATTCGATGTCGGACTCTTCCTCGGGGGCACAGGACCAGACTCCTTCCTACCAGACATACAGGTACAGTGCGAGACAAGTCGTCCTCTGGTTCTCTGGAGTGGTAAGGTTTCATTAGATTAATATGAACTAGTTGGGAATCCTTACGACGGTCAGGAGTGTGGACCACATAATTTAATGGACTTAGTTTTTGAGCCACAACATAAGGTCCCATGAACTTACTGTGAAGAGCATTGCCTGGAGTGGGAGAAAAGTAAAACCTTGTCTCCTGGTTTGAAACTTCTCATGACAGATTTGGGAAGAGAATTCTGTTGCATTTTAGTTTGAGATTTGAGGAAGTTTGATTTAGCAAAAGATCTGACTTCACTGATTTTATTCTTAAGGTTACTGATGTAGTCAGACACACTGGGGCTTGAAGGAGTATTTTGAGTAAACCATTGATCCTTTAATATTTTGAGAGGCCCCTGATCTGTCTACCATAGAGTAATTCAAAGGGAGTAACCTAAAGAATCTTGAGGAGATTCTCTTAAAGCGAAGAGAAGGAAAGAAATACTTTCATCCCAGTCTCCTTGATGCTCCAAGCAATACTTCTTCATCATGGATTTTAATGTTTGGTGAAACCGCTCCAGACAGCCTTGGGATTGGGGTGGTAAGCCGAGGAGGTAACATGGTCGATGTTTAGCTCATTCACTATCTGTTGGAAAAATGGCTAGTGAAATTGCTACCCTTGTCAGACTGAATTTGTTTTGGAATTCCTACCGAGGTGAAAAATGTATTAGATGTTTTACAATGGTCTTTGATGTGATGTTCTTAAGAGGAATGCTTCAGGGTACCTGGTAGTGGGATCCATGAGGGTTAACAAATACTGATTCCCTCGTTTGGTTTTGGGTAAGGGCCCTACGCAGTCTAGAATGATCTTTTCGAAGGGCTCCGTCTGAACTGGAATAGGCGTCAGAGGAGCTGGCACAAGGCGTTACCCACAATTTGACATATGTGACATGTTTTTACATAGTGTGACACATCCTTTTTCATTCCTGGCCAAAAAAATGTTGAAGAGCCTTCTTGTAGGTTTTTGGATGCCTAGATGACCTGACAATCCATCATGAGCTAGTTCTATAATGGCTGGTCTTACAGACAAGGGATGACAACTTGATGTGTTTCTGACCAGGTGTCTAGTTGTTTCAGTTCAGGAGGTCTGTAGGCACGCATCAGGACTCCTTCCTGATAATAAAAACAAGGCAATTTAGACATATCCTTTGTCTCACTGGCAACATGTCTGATCTTAGCCAAAGTGAGATCCTGTTCCTGAGCATTAATCAAATTCTCCTTTGAAATGATGTTATTGTACAAGTTGTCAGTAGAGGCAATCATTGGTGGAGGAGGTGATGAAAGGGCAGGGGACTTGGACTGAGACCTGGTGACTGCACACACTGGGAAGAAGTGAGGGATGTTTCGTCCAGGGTCTTAGTGGGACTTTCTGTTAAGGGAGAATCAAGAACAATTAAGTTTGGAACAGCCAAGTTACCCGCAAGATCATTACCCAGTACAAGATGTACCCCGGTACTGGCAGTTCACCAGGTTTAATGGCTACCTCAACCTCTCCTGAAATGAACGGGCACTGTAAGCTAATATTAGCCAAGGGATAGGAGAGCTGTGATTCGAGACCTGTAAGGATCACCTTCTCCCAGTGAAAGCCTGTTTGATGTTAGGGATGACATCTTCCCTTAAGATGGATTGGGCAGCACCTGTATCACGCAGAACCTTGATATTTATTGCCTTGTCTTTACCATCAGTCAGGGACACTTTACCTTGATACATGTACGAGTCATAAAGTTCTAGAGGAGAGTTGACAGGGTTAGCTAGGGCCACTGGTTTCTTGTTCTCAAATGTGTTAGGTTTAGGGGACACAAAGAAAATTGACGTTGAGAACCCTTGCAATTTGGGTGTCTACATTTCTGGATCGTGTGACCTGGCTTTTTACAGTATGTACACCAGGGGAATTATATGCATTTGGCGAGAATCCGGTTGGCTTACCACCCGCGCCCCAAAACCTTCCCCAAAGGAGGACCTAACATTAGATAGTGAACCACGACCTCTACTACCCAGGGATCCCATCAACAAAGCAAACGCATCAGCCACTTTAGCGGCAGACATAAGATCACTCTCTCCCGTTCTTCCACATGCCTCAGAATATTAAAGGGTAACTTGTTCTTCCATTCTTCCAGGACCATTAGATTGAGCAACTCCGAAAAGGTGGTAATGTTAAGGGCGGCTAACCATTTCTTAAATTGTCTTAGTTTCTCACTAGCAAATTCAACATAGGTGTGAGACTCTGGTTTCACATACTTTCGGAACTGTTGTCTGTATCCATCAGAAGTGATAGAGTAGGCGTCTAGAATGTTACCTTTGATCTCTTCATATTCTACCTCATCACTAAGGCCGTTGTATACCCTATAAGCTTTTCCTACTAGCTTAGGGACAAGGAGAGACACCCACTGATCCTTGGGCCATTTATTCCTATTAGCAATGCTCTCAAAAGCGCGAAATGACCCGTCAACATCAGATTCATCAAAAACTAGCGGAGCAGCTGTAGCAGGATTAAAGCTTGCTAACTTTTTCTTTATATCTATTTCTTCCCTCTAAACTTAGCGTCATTTCGTAGGGCTAACTCCTGAATTTCTAACTCTTTCTCCTGCCTTTTAAGTTGTAACTGAAATTTCTCTCTTCCTTTTCTGCCTGTAGTTGCATTTGTCTTTACCGTAATTCTCTCTCTTTATCTTTATCTTCTTTTCTGCCTGTAGTTGCATTTCTTTTGCTTCTTTTTCTGCCTGTAGTTGCATTTCTTTTCTTCTTTTTCTGCCTGTAGTTGCATTTCTTTCGTTTCTTTTTCTGCCTGTAGTTGCATTTGTTTTCATGCATCCGGTATTCTAGTTTAAGCTTCTCAATTTCCCATCTGACTTATCCTACTCTTATCCTGTTCTTCCTGGGGACTGTGTATTATAGTCCTCGTAGAGGCTGACATGGGAGTTAACTCTTCTATGGCATTTCCTAGCAACTGACCTTCTTGCACTAGATGTTCAACAACTACATTCTTAATGACCTCTTTAGTCATCTGAGACGTGATGGGAACATCAAAATGTTTAGCGATGGGTTTCCATTGGTCCTTCTTTATATTAGCATCTTTAAGTTGTTCCAGAGAAGGGTCGGCACAAAATCTTCAACGTTAAACTGAGCGGAAGCCATATTAAATAGATGTTAAACCACAAAAAAAAAAAAAAATGATAAGCGAATTACTTAAGTGAGGAACTTGGCAGAGTGATAATAAAGGCAACCTTGAAATTACCTAGATTATACTTAAGTAAACACTTATGAGTACAATCACTAATGAGGGGTAAACTAGAGAGTTACGGCATTAAGAGGGATCCGGATTACTCTAGTTACGAGACTTGAGAGTGAGGAGCGAATTGTACTGAGACTTGTTATTGATAAGGAGGCGGATTAGTCTGAGAGACTAGTTAAAATGGCCGATTCTAACTAGCGAGAAAAATGATCCGCGAAGTGAGGGGATTGAGGGTTCGCATGAACATATGATGATCCCAACACTTGGATAACACTTATTACACACCTGCCTATGTGCAAAAATAGAGATAAGTGCTATCGGTGAACACGCCTTTCTACCTGGTTTCCTGCTCTACCACTGCTATGCGATACCAATGAAAGTCACGAAGCACGTTTAACCCAAAAGGAGCTACTTGATCGCACAAAGGTAAATTTAAACCACACGCAGAGTAAGTCACAGAAAAAAAACACATCAGTCACAACACCACAGAAACACAAAAAATAATGTAATCACAGAAAAAGTCACTGGAAAAATGGAACACTGAACATGGGTTATAATGGTCCTGTCACGGTCGCCAATTGTTACGTTCACCGGTTAAACTGGTAAGATTGGCATCGGGGAGCCGGTGAACAATAACAATAAAAAAAAAAAACACTGCAGGTTCAACTGGTGAGGAAATGCAAAGGGGCACTTTAAAAAGCTATTTTGATAACTCATAATGAAATTGACAAACATATATAACATGAAACATGAAACACAGATATATAACATGAAACACAGGAAAATGACATACACATATACATATAACACAGAAATAAATACAACAATAAATCCCAACTTAATACCTAACAATAATCCTAATCCTAAATGGAGGCAATGTGGAAAACACGGACGAGGGAAGTGATACTTATGCGGTGTCGCAGTGGTGAAGTGCTGGGTGATGGTTGATCCCACGGTAGACCCAAGAGGCGTTGTGTTCACTGGTTGAGGCCTGGACCTCAATTGACTTCCAGAAAGCCAAGAGCTGGCTTAACACTTCCGGTTGAGTTGAATGGGGCCACGTGAATCCAACTTCGTCACAGTAGCGGGGCTTCATGAAACGGTGACGTGGAGGGTTCATGAGACGGTGGCGTGGAAGGTTCACGAGACGGTGACGTGGAAGGGAGGCGGAGAGGTGGCAAACGAGATAACAAGCGAAGGAGGTGATGGTAGTGAAGTATGTTAAGGGCGGGCCATAACACCTTATACAAATAGTGTGTTTTGCCTGCAAATCTGAGTTTTGTTGCATAAAACGCTGGAATACACCAAAATATCCCATTTTGACATATTTCACTTCCTTAGACAAATAGTGTGTTTTGTCTGCAATTCTGAGTGTTGTTACATAAAACGCTGGAATACACCAAAATAACCTTTTTGACATTTAAGTTCATTAGACAAGTAGTGTGTTTTGCCTGCATTTTTGAGTTTTGGTGCATAAAACGCTGGAATACACCAAAATAACCCTTTTTGACATATAATTCCATAGATAAATAGTGTGTTTCTGTAGCATTTTTTGTTTTTTGGTGGAAAAAAACTAAAAACTGTTAAAATTACACGTTTTTCTTAATTTACTTTGGATTTTCTATACTAGCTTGTTGTTATCATTTTCATCGTTTTTTAAGCAAAACAATGTAAAATGACGAATAAGCAAAGTTTTCAATCAAGATATATTTTTTTTCATAAAACACCTTAAAACACATAAATAAGACGTTTAACAAATATAATGTTAAGTCTGCATTTCTAAGGTTGGTGCATAAAACGCTAAAATACTCCAAAATAGCCCATTTTTTGAAATATTTTAATTTCTTAGACAAATAGTATGTTTTGCCTAAATTTCTGAGTTTTGTTGAATAAAACACTAGAATACACGAAAAATGATCCATTTTTGACATATTTATGTTCCTTAAACAAATAGTGTGTTTTACAAGCATTTCAGAGTGTTGGTGCATAAAACGCTGGAATATACCAAAATAACCCATTTTTGATATATTTCAGTTTCTTAGACAAACAATGTGTTTTCGTAGCATTTTTGTGTTGTTGTGGAAAAACGCTACAAACTGGTAAAATTCCACGTTTTTTTTTATTTATTTTACTTTGGATTGTTTTCATCATTTTGTCGTTTTGAAGTAAAACAATGTAAAATGACGAATAAACAAAAATTTTGCCTGCATTTCTGAGATTTGGTTCATAAAACGCTGGAATACACCAAATTAATCCCTTTTTGACATATTTCACTGCCTTAGACAAATAGTGTGTTTTGTGTGCAATTCTGAGTTTCGTTACATTAAACGCTTAAATAAACCAAATTAACCCCTTTTTGACATATTTAAGTTCATTAGACAAATAGTGCGTTTTGCCTGCATTTTTTAGTTTTGGAGCATAAAATGTTGGAATACACCAAAATAACCCCTTTTAACATATTTCACTTCCTTATACTAATAGTGTGTTTTGCCTGCAAATCTGAGTTTCGTTGAATAAAACGCTGGAATACACCAAAATAGCCCATTTTTGACATATTTCACTTCCATAGACAAATAGTGTGTTTTGTCTGCAATTCTGAGTGTTGTTGCATAAAACGCTGGAATACACCAAAATAACCCCTTTTGGCATATATAAGTTCATTAGACAAATAGTGTGTTTTGCCTGCAATTCTGAGTTTTGGTTCATAAAACGCAGGAATACACCATAATAACCCCTTTTGACATATTTCACTTCCTTAGACAAATAGTGTGCTTTGTCTGCAATTCTGAGTTTTGTTGCATAAAAGCTGGAATACACCAAAATAACCCATTTTGACATATGTCAGTTCCTTAGACAAATAGTGTGTTTCCGTAGCATTTCTGTGTTTTGGTGGAAAAAGCTAAAACTGATATAATTCCACATTTTTCATAATTTTACTTTGGATTCTTTACACTAGCTTGTTTTCATCAATTGTATCGTTTTGAAGCAAAACAATGTAAAATGACGAATAAGCAAAATTTTCAATCGAGATAGTTTTTTTCATAAAACACCTTAAAACACATAAATAAGACGTTTGAACAAATATAGGGCTTTGCCTTCATTTCTGAGTTTGGTGCATAAAACACTGTAGTACACTAAAATAACCCACTTTTGACATATTTCAGTTCCTTATATATAGTGTGTTTTGCCTTCTTTTCTGAGTTTTGGTTCATAAAACGCTGCAATATACCAAAATAACCCCTTTTGACATATTTCACTTCCTTAGACAAATAGTGTGTTTAGTGTGCAATTCTGAGTTTTGTTACATAAAACGCTGGAATACACTTAAATACCCCTTTTGACATATTTCAGTTAATTAGAGAAATAGTGTGTTTTGCCTTCAATTTTTAGTTTTGCTGCATAAAACGCTGGAATACACCAAAATAACCCTTGTTTGACATATTTCACTTCTTTAGACAAATAGTGTGTTTTGCCTGCAATTCTGAGTTTTGTTGCATAAAATGCTGTAATACACTAAAATAACCCATGTTTGACATATTTCAGGTCCTTAGACAAATAGTGTGTTTCCGTAGCATTTTTGTGTTTTAGTGGAAAAAACTAAACTGCTAAAATTTCTCGTTTTTGTTAATCTTACTTTGGATTCTCTATACAAGCTTCTTTTCATGAAATTTATCTTTTGAAGCAAAACAATGTAAGATGACGCATAAGCAAAATTTTCAATCTAGATAGTTTTTTTCATAAAACACCTTAAAACACATAAATAAGACGTTTTAACAAATATAGTGTTTTGCCTTTATTTCTGAGTTTGGTGCATAAAACGCTGTAATACACTAAAATAACCCATTTTTTTTTACATATTTCAGTTCCTTAGACAAATAGTGTGTTTTGCCTTCATTTCTGAGTTTTGGTTCATAAAACGCTTCCTTAGACAAATAGTGTGTTTTTGTGCAATTTTGAGTTTCGTTACATAAAACGCTCCTCTGAGGAGGGACCAAAATGTCCCCAGGTCGGACACCTCTCCTGTTTAAGACCACAAATGCCTTGACATCTCTCTCAACTTTTCCTACATTAACTTCTGCAACATTCGCGGTCTTAGATGTAATTTTCAATCTGTGGAACACCACCTCTACTCTACTAAACCTCATTTTCTTTTCCTTACCGAAACACAGCTGTCTGAGGCAACAGACAGTAGCCCTTCTCTGTTCCCTCCTACTTTCTATTCTCATTTTCATTCCAAAGCTGGATGTTGCGTCTATGTACGCAACGACTTAACTTGCTCTCGTGCCCACGCTCTTGATTCTTCCGAATTTTCCACCATCTGACTACGACTTAACAGTCACTCTCAAACTAAGTTCATCTGTGCTGTTTATCTCTCCCCTAACTATTCTGACTATAGTAATTTCTTCGACTACTTAACTTCTAAAGTGGAGGACATTCTGTCCCTCTACCCTTTCGCTGAGATTTCCATTCTTGGAGATTTCAATGTTCACCACCAGCTTTGGCTTTCCTCTCCCTTCACTGACCACCCTGGTGAACTAGCCTTCAACTTTGCTATCCTCCATGACTTAGAACAACTGGTGCAGCATCCTACTCGTATTCCTGACCGTCTTGGAGACACGCCCAACATTCTTGATCTCTTCCTCACATCTAACCCTTCTGCTTATGCTGTCACCCTTTCATCTCCGTTGGGCTCCTCCGATCACAATCTCATTTCTGTATCTTGTCCTATTTTTCCAATCCCCTCCGCAGGATCCCACAAAGCGAAGGTACCTCTGGCGTCTTGCCTCTGCCAGTTGGGGGGACCTGAGGAGGTATTATGCTGATTTTACCTGGAATGATTATTGCTTCCGTGTCAGAGACCCATCTCTTTGTGCTGAACGCATAACAGAGGTGTTAGTATCTGGCATGGAGGCGTACATTCCTCATTCTTTTTCTCAACCTAAACCTTCTAAACCTTGGTTTAACTCAGCCTGTTCTCGTGCTATACATGATAGAGAGGTTGTCCACAAAAGGTACTTGAGCCTTCCATCTCCTGAATCTCATGCACTTTATATCTCTGCCCGGAATCATGCCAAATCTGTTCTTCAACTTGCCAAACACTCTTTCATAAATAGAAAATGTCAAAATCTTTCAAACTCAAACTCTCCTCGTGACTTCTGGCATCTAGCCAAAAACATCTCAAATAACTTCCCTTCTTCATCTTTCCCTCCTGATGGCACCACTGCCATCTCTTCTGTCCCTAAAGCTGTGCTTGCACCTTGCCTGGACAAACTCTTCCAACTTGGTCTATCGACTTCTACCTTTCCTTCCTGCTGGAAGTTAGCCTACATTCAGCCTGTTCCTAAAAAGGGTGACCGTTCTAACCCTTCAAACTACCGTCCTATAGCTTTAATCTCTTGCTTGTCTAAAGTTTTTTAATCTATCCTGAATAGGAAGATTCTCAAACATCTGTCACTTCACAATCTTCTGTCTGATCGCCAGTATGGCTTCCGTCAAGGTCGCTCTACTGGTGATCTGGCTTTCCTTACTAAGTCTTGCTGTTGCGTTAGACATATCAAAAGCTTTTGATAGAGTCTGGCATAAAACTTTGATTTCAAAACTGCCCTCTTACAGCTTCTATCCTTCTCTCTGCAACTTTTTCTCAAGTTTCCTTTCCGACCGCTCTATTGCTGCTGTGGTAGACGGCTACTGTTCCTCAGGGTTCTGTCCTGTCACCCACTCTCTTTCTATTATTCATTAATGACCTTAACCAAACTTCTTGCCCTATCCACTCCTACGCTGACGATACCACCCTACATCTTTCCACGTTCTTTCAGAGACGTCCAACCCTTCAGGAAATTAACAGATCACGCGGGACGCCACGGAACGCCTGACTTCCGATCTTTCTAAAATTTCCGATTGGGGCAGAGAAAATCTAGTAGTTTTCAATGCCTCAAAACTCAATTCCTCCATCTATCAACTCGACACAACCTTCCAGACAACTATCCCATCTTCTTCAATGACACTCAACTGTTTTCCTCTTCCACAATGAATATCCTCGGTCTGTCCTTTGCTCATAATCTTAACTGGAAACTTCACATCTCATCTCTTGCTAAGACAGCTTCTATGAAGTTAGGTGTTCTGAGGCGTCTCCGCCAGTTTTCCCGCCTCCAACTGCTTACTCTGTATAAGGGCCTTATCCGTCCCTGTATGAAATATTCTTCGCATGTTTGGAGGGGGTTCTAGCACACAGCTTTGCTTGATAGGGTGGAATCGAAAGCTCTTTTGACATATTTAAGTTCATTAGATAAATAGTGCGTTTTGCCTGCATTATTTAGTTTTGGTGCATAAAATGTTGGAATACACTAAAATAACCCTTTTTAACATATTTCACTTCCTTATACAAATAGTGTGTTTTGCCTACAAATCTGTTTTAATGCATAAAACGTTGGAATACACCAAAATAACCCATTTTTTTATATATTTCACTTCCTTTGACAAATAGTGTGTTTTGTCTGCAATTCTGAGTGTTGTTACATAAAACGCTGGAATACACAAAAATAACCCTTTTGACATATTTAAGTTCATTAGACAAATAATGTGTTTTGCCTGCATTTTTAGTCTTGGTGCATAAAACGCTGGAATACACATAAATAACCCTTTTTGACATATTTCAATTCCTTAGACAAATAGTGTGTTTCCGTAGCAATTCTGTGTTTTGGTGTTAAAAGCTAAAACTGATAAAATTCCACGTTTTTCTTAAATTAATTTGGATTCTCGTTTTGAAGCAAAACAATGTAAAATGACGAATAAGCAAAGTTTTCAATCAAGATTTTTTTTTCATAAAACCCTTAAAACACATAAATAAGACGTTTATGTTTTGTCTGCATATCTAAGTTTGTTGCATAAAACGCTGGAATACACCAAAATTACCCTTTTTGACATATTTCACTTCCTTATACAAAGAGTCTGTTTTGCCTGCAATTCTGAGTTTTGTTGCATAAAACGCTGGAATACCCCAAAATAACCCATTTTTGACATATTTGAGTTCCTTAGACAAATAGTGTGTTTCCTTAGCATTTCTGTGTTTTGGTGGAAAAAAGCTAAAAACTGATAAAATTCCAAATTTTTCTTAAGTTTACTTTGCATTCTCTATACTAGCTTGTTTTTAATCAATTTTATCGTTTTGAAGCAAAACAATGTAAAATGACGAATAAGCAAAATTTTTAATCGATATAGTTTTTTCCATAAAACACCTTAAAAACACACAAGTAAGACGTTTTAACAAATATATTATATTAATATGTTTTGTTTGCATTTCTAAGTTTGGTGCATAAAACGCTATAAAACACCAAAATAGACCATTTTTGAAATATTTCAATTCTTTAAACAAATAGTATGTTTTGCCTTAATTTAAGTGTTTTAAGTAATAAAACTCTTGAATACACGAAAATGATCCATTCTTGACATATTTCAGTTCATTATACAAATAGTTTGTTTTACCTGCAATTTTGAGTTTTGTTGCATAAAACGCTGGAATACACGTAAATAACCCATTTTGACATTTCAGTTCCTTAGAGAAATATGGTGTTTTGCCTGAATTTCTGAGTTTTCGTTCATAAAACGCTGGAATACACAAAAATACCCCTTTCTTGACATATTTCTCTTTCTTACACAAATAGTGTGTTTTGCTTGCAATTCTGAGTTTTGTTGCATAAACGCTGAAATACAAAAAAAAAAACACTTTTGACATATTTCAGTTCATTAGACAAATAGTAAATTTTGCCTGCATTTTTGTTTTGTTTTGGTGCCTAAAACGCTGGAATACACCAAAATAACCCTTTCTTCACATATTTCACTTCCCTATACAAATAGTGTGTTTTGCCTGCAATTCTGAGTTTTGTTGCATAAAACGCTGGAATTAACCAAAATAACCCTTTTGACATATTTCAGAACATTAGACAAATAATGTGTTTTGCCTGCATTTTTTAGTTTTGGTGCATAAAACGCTGGAATACACCAAAATAACCCTTTTGACATATTTCACTTCTTGAGACAAATAGTGTTTTATCCTGAAATTCTGAGTTTTGTTGCATAAAACGCTTGAATACACCAAAATAACCTATTTTTGACATTTCAGTTCATTACACGAATAGTGTGTTTCATTAGCATTTTTTGTTTTGGTGGAAAAAGGTAAAACTGATAAATTTCCACGTTTTTCTTAATTATACTTTGGAATCTCTACATTAGATTGTTTTCATCAATTTTATTGTTTTGAACGAAAACAATGTAAAATGACGAAAAAGCAAAATTTCCAATCGGGATAGTTTTTTTCATAAAACGCCTTAAAAATACAACAAATATAGTGTTTTCCCTTCATTTCTGAGTTTGGTGCATAAAACTCTGGAATACACTAAAATAACCCATTTTTTTTTAATATTTCAGTTTCTTAGAGAAATATTGTGTTTTGCCTTCATTTCTGAGTTTTGGTTCATAAAACGCTGGTATACACCAATACTTTTTTACATATTTCACTTCTTTAAACAAAAAGTGTGTTTTGCCTACAATTCTGAGTTTTCTTGCATGAAAAGGTAGAATACACCAAAATAACCCGTTTTTGACATATTTCAGTTCATTAGACAAACAGTGTATTTTGCCTGCTTTTTTGAGTTTTGGTGCATAAAACGCTTAAACACACCAAAATAACCCTTTTTTTGACATATTTCACTTCCTTTTACAAATAATGTGTTTTGCCTGCAATTCTGAGTTTTGTTGCATAAAACGCTAGAATACACCAAAATAACCCATTTTTTACATATTTCAGTTCCCTAGACAAATAGAGTGTTTTCGAAGCATTTTTGTGTTTTCTTTGGAAAAGAGCTTAAAACTGCTAAAATTCCATGTTTTTCATAATTTTACTTTGGATTAACTATACTAGCTCTTTTTCATTAATTTTATCGTTTTGAAGCCAAACAATGTAAAATGACGAATAAGCAAAATTTTCAATCGAGATAGTTTTTTTTTTTTTTTTATAAAACACCTTAAATACATATAAATAAGACATTTTAACAAATACAGTGTTTTGTCTGCATTTCTTGTTTTCATGCATAAAACGCGAGAATACACCATAATAGAGGATGTTTGAAATATTTCAATTCCTTAGACAAATAGTATGTATTGCCTGAATTTCTGAGCTTTGTTGAAAAAAACGCTTGATTACACGAAAATGATCTATTTTTGACATATTTCACTTCCTTAAAAAAAATAATGTGTTTTGCAAGCATTTCAGAGTTTTGGTTCATAAAACGCTGGAACACACCAAAATAACCACTTTTTGACATATTTCACTTCCTTTGACAAATAGTTTGTGTTGCCTGCAATTCTGTGTTTTGTTGCATAAAACGCTAGAATACACCAAAATAACCCATTTTTCACATATTTCAGTTCCTTATACAAATAGTGTGTTTTTGTAGCATTTTTGTGTTATAGTGGAAAAAAGGTATAAACTGCTAAAATTCCACGTTTTTGTTAATTTGCCTTTGGATTCTCTATACTAGCTCGTTTTCATCAATTTTATCGTTTTGAAGCAAAACAATGTAAAATGACGAAAAAGTAAAATTTTCTTTCGAGATAGTTTTTATTTCATAAAACAATTTAAAGACAGATAAATAAGACGTTTTAACAAATATAGTGTTTTCTGTGCATTTCTGAGTTTTTACATAAAACGCTAGAATACACCAAAATACCCACTTTTTGACATATTTCACTTTCTTAGAAAAATAGTGTTTTGCCTGCAATTCTGAGTTTTATTGCATAAACGTTGAAATATACCAAAATAACCCCTTTTGACATATTTTAGTTCATTAGACAAATAGAATGTTGTCCTGAATTTTTAAGTTTTGGTGCCTAAAACGCTGTAATACACCAAAATAACCCTTTTGACATATTTTACTTTCTTATACAAATAGTGTGTTTTGCCTGCAATTCTGAGTTTTGTTGCATAAAACACTGGAATACACCAACCTAACCCATCTTTGAAATATTTCAGTTCCTTAGACAAATAGTGTGTTTCCGTAGCATTTCTGTGTTTTGGTTGAAAAAGCTAAACACTTATAAAATTCTACGTTTTCTTAATTTTATTATGGATTCTCTATATTAGCTGGTTTTTATCAATTTATCGTTTTGAAGCAAAACAATGTAAAATGACGAATAACCAAATTTTAAATCGATAGTTATTTTTTCCATAAAACACTTTAAAAACACATAAATAAGACGTTTTAACAAATATAGTGTTTTGTCTCCATTTCGTAGTTTGATGCATAAAACGCTAGAATACACCAAAATAGACCATTTTTAAATATTTAAATTCCTTAGACAAATAGTATGTTTTCCTAAATTTCTGAGTTTTGTTCAATAAAGCGCTTAAATACACGAAAATGATCCATTTTGACATATTTCAATTTCTTAAACAAATAGTGTGTTTTGCAAGCATTTTAGAGTGTTGGTACATAAAATGCTGGAATACAGCAAAATAACCCATTATTAACATATTTTAATTCCTTAGACAAATAGTGTGTTTCCGTACCATGTCTGTGTTTTGGTGGAAAAAAAGCTAAAAACTTATAAAATTCCACGTTTTTCTTAATTTTACATTACTAGCTTGTTTTCATCAATATTATTGTTTTGAAGCAAAACAATGTAAAATGACGAATAAGCAAAATTTCAATCGGGATAGTTTGTTTTTTTCATAAAACACCTTAAAAACACATAAATAAGATGTTTTAACATATAAAGTGTTTTGCCTTCATATCTAAGTTTGGTGCATAAAACGCTGGAATACACAAAAATAACGAATTTTTGACATATTTCAATTTCTTAAACAAATAGTGTGTTTTGCCTGCAATTCTGAGTTTTGTTGCATGAAAAGCTAGAATATTCCAAAATAAGCCCTTTATGACATATTTCACTTCATTAGATAAATAGTGTGTTTTGCCTGAATTTTAAATTTTGGTGCATAAAATGCTGGAATACTCCAAAATAACCCCATTTTGACATATTTCACTTCCTTTTACAAATAGTGTGTTTTGCCTGCAAAATAACCCATTTTGACATATTTCAGTTCTTTAGACAAATTGTGTGTTTTGTCTGCATTTTTGAGTTTTAGTTTATAAAACGCTGGAATACACCAAAAATTTTGACATATTTCAGTTCATTAGACAAATAGTGTGTTTTGCCTGCATTTTTGAGTTTTGGTGCATAAAACGCTGGAATACACCAAAATAACCCCTTTTGACATATTTCATATCATGAGACAATTAGTGTTTTCAGTAGCATTTCTGTGTTTTGTTGGAAAAAGCTACAAACTGCTAAAATTCCACGTTTTTAATAATTTTACTTTGAATTCAATATACTAGCTTATTTTCATCAATTTTATCGTTTTGAATTAAAAACAAAGTAAAATGACGAATATGCAAAATTTTAAAGGAAATAGTTTTTTTTTTCATAAAACAACTTAAACACACAAAAATAAGAAGTTTTAACAACTTTGAATTCAATATACTAGCTTATTTTCATCAATTTTATCGTTTTGAATTAAAAACAAAGTAAAATGACGAATATGCAAAATTTTAAAGGAAATAGTTTTTTTTTCATAAAACACCTTAAACACACAAAAATAAGAAGTTTTAACAAATATAGTGTTTTACCGGCATTTCTGAGTTTGTTGCAAAAACGCTGAAATAACTCATTTTTGTCATATTTCACTTCCTTAGTCAAATCGTGTGTTTTCCTTGCAATTCTGAGTTTTGTTGGATAAAACGCTGGAATACACCAAAATAACGCATTTTGACATATTTCCGTTCCCTACACAAATAGTGTGTTTTGCCTCTATTGTTAAGTATTGGTTCATAAAACGCAGGAATACACCAAAATATCCCCTTTTGTCTGCAATTCTGAGTTTTGTTGCATAAACGCTGAAATACACCAAAATAACCGATTTTTGACATATTTATGTTCATTAGACAAATAGTGTGTTTTGCCTGCATTTTTTAGTTTTGGTGCTTAAAACGCTAGAATACATCAAAATAACCCTTTTGACATATTTCACTTCCTTTTGTTGCATAAAACGATGGAATACACCAACATAACCCATTTTGACATATTTCAGATTCTTATACAAATATTGTTTCCGTAGCATTTCTGTGTTTTGGTGGAAAAAGTTAAAACTGATAAAATTCCACGTTTTTCTTAAGTTTACTTTGGATTTTCTATTCTAGCTTGTTATCATGAATTTTATCGTTTTGAATCATAACAATGTACAATGACGTATAAGCAAAGTGTTCAATTAGGATAGTTTTTTTTCATAAAACAGCTTAAAGACACATAAATAAGACGTTTTAACAAATATAGTGTTTTGCCTGCATTTCTTAGTTAGGTGCATAAAACGCTGGAATACACTAAATTAACCCATTTTCGACATATTTCACTTCTTTACACAAATAGTGTGTTTTGCCTGCATTTCTGAGTTTTGGTTCATAAAACGCTGGAATACACCAAAATATCCCCTTTTTGACATATTTCAGTTTCTTAGACAAATAGTGTGTTTTGCCTGCAATTCTGAGTTTTCTTGCATAAACGCTGAAATACACCCTTTTTGATATATTTCAATTCATTAGACAAATAGTGTGTTTTGCCTGAATTTTTGAGTTTTGGTGCATAAAACGCTGGAATTCAAAGAAATAACCCCTTTTTGACATAATTCACTTCCTTATACAATTAGTGTATTTTGCCTGCAATTCTGAGTTTTGTTGTATAAAACGCTAGAATACACAAATAACCCATTTTTCACATATTTCAGTTCCTTAGACATATAGTGTGTTTCAGTAGCATTTCTGTGTTTTGGTGGAAAAATTATACAAACTGCTAAAATTCTACGTTTTTGTTAATTTTACTTTGAATTCTCTATACTAGCTTATTTTCATCAATTTTATCGTTTTGAATTAAAACAATGTAATATGAGAAATAATCAAAATTTTAAAGGAAATTTTTTTTCATAAAATACCTTAAAAACACATACATAAGACGTTTTAACAATTATAGTGTTTACCTGCATTTCTGAGTTTGGTGAAAAAAATGCTGGAATACACTGAAATAACCCATTATTGACATATTTCACATCCTTAGACAAATAGCGTGTTTTGCTTGCAATTCTGAATTTTGTTGCATAAAACGCTAGAATACACCCAAATAACCCATTTTTGACATATTTCAGTTCCTTAGAAAAATAGTGTGTTTTGCCTCCATTTTTTGAGTTTTGGTTCATAAAACGCTGGAATACACCAAAATATACTCTTTTTGACATATTTCACTTTCTTAGATAAATAGTGTGTTTTATCTGCATTTCTGAGTTTTGTTGCATAAACGCTGAAATGCACCAAAAATAAGTTCTTTTTGACATATTTCAGTTCATTAGACAAATAGGGTGTCCTGCCTGTATTTTTGAGTTTTGGTGCCTAAAACGCTGGAATACTCCAAAATAACCCTTTTTTGACATTTCACTTCCTTACACAAGTAGTGGGTTTTGCCTTCATTTCTAAGTTTTGTTGCATAAGACGCTGGAATACACCAACATAAACCATTTTTGACATATTTCAGATCTTTATACAAATATTGTGTTTCCGAAGCATATTTGTGTTTTGGTGTAAAAAAGATAAAAACCGATAAAATTCAACGTATTTTTAAAGTTTACTTTAAATTCTCTATATCAGCTTGTTTTCATGAATTTTATCGTGTTGAATCATAAGAATGTAAAATGACGAATAAGCAAAGTTTTCAATTGAGATAGTTTTTTTATTTTCATAAAACACCTTAAAGACACATAAATAAGACGTTTTAACAAATATAGTTTTTTTGCCTGCATTTCTGAGTTTGGTGCATAAAACGCTGGAATACACTGAAATAACCCATTTTTGACATATTTCAATTCCTTAGACAAATAGTATGTATTGCCTCCATTTCTGAGTTTTTTGTTAATAATATGCTGGAATACACCAAAATAACAACTTTTTGACATATTTCACTTCCCTATACAAATATTGTGTTTTGCCTGCAAATGTGAGTTTTGTTGCATAAAACGCTGGAATACACCAAAATAACCTATTTTTGACATATTTCAGTTCCTTAGACAAATATTGTGTATCCGTAGCATTTCTGTGTTTTGGTGGAAAAAAAGATAAAAACTTATAAAATTCCACGTTTTTCTTATTTTTACTTTGGATTCTCTATACTAGCTTGTTTTCATTAATTTTATCGTTTTGAACCAAAACAATGTAAAATGACGAATAAGCAAAATTTTCAATTAAAATAGTTTTTTTTTATAAAACACCTTAAAAACACAAAAATAAGAAGTTTTAACATATATAGTGTTTTGGCTGCATTTCTGAGTTTGGTGCATAAAACGCTGTAATACACTAAAATAACTCATTTTTGACATATTTCAGTTCCTTAGAGAAATAGTGTGTTTTCCTTGCATTTCTGAGTTTTGGTTCATGAAACGATGGAATACACCAAAATAACCACTTTTGACATATTTCACTTCTTTAGACAAATAGTGTGTTTAACCTGCAATTCTGAGTTTTTTTTGCATGAAAAGCTAGAATACACCAAAATAACCCCTTTTGACATAGTGTGTTTTGACTGCATTTTTAGTTTTGGTGCATAAAACGCTGGAATCCACCCAAATAACCCATTTTTGACATATTTCACTTCCTTATGAAAATAGTGGGTTTTGCATGCAATTTTTAGTTTTGTTGCATAAAACGCTAGAATACACCAAAATAACACATTTTTGACATATTTCAGTTCCTTAGACAAATAGTGTGTTTCTTGTAGCATTTTTGTGTTATGGTGGAAAAAACCTATAAACTGCTAAAATTCCACGTTTTTGTTAATTTTACTTTGGATTCTCTATACTAGCTCCTTTTCATCAATTTTATCGTTTTCAAGGAAAACAATGTAAAATGACGAATAAGGAAAATTTTCAATCGAGATAGTTTTTTTCATAAAATACCTTGAAAACAAATAAATAAGACGTTTTAACAAATATAGTGTTTTGTCTGCATTTAAAAGTTTGGTGCATAAAACGCTAGAATCATCCAAACTAGACCATTTTTGAAATATTTCAATTCTTTGGACAAATAGTATGTTTTGCCTGAATTTCTGAGATTTGTTGAATAAAACGCTTTAATACACGAAAATGATCCATTTTTGACATATTTCAGTTCCTTAAATAAATAGTGTATTTTGCAAGCATTTCAGAGTGTTGGTGCTTTAATTAAAACGCTGGAATTCACCAAAATAACCCATTTTTCACATATTTTAGTTCCTTAGACAAATATTGTGTGTCAGTAGTATTTTTGTGTTTTGGTGGAAAAAAGCTACAAATTGCTAAAATTGTACGTTTTTGTTAATTTTATTTTGGATTCTCTATAGTAGCTTATTTCCATCAATTTTATCGTTTTGAAGTAAAACAATGTAAAATGAGGAATAAGCAAAAATTTTAAACGAGATAGTTTTTTTTCATAAAACACCTTAAAAACACATATATAATACGTTTTAACAAATATAGTGTTTTGCCTGCATTTCTGAGTTTGGTGTATAAAACGCTGGAATACACTAAAATAACTCATTTTTGACATATTTCACTTCATTAGACAAATAGTGTGTTTTGCTTGCATTTCTGAGTTTAGGTTCATAAAACGCTGGAATACACAAAAATAACTAAATTATGACATATTTCACTTTCTTACACAAATAGTGTGTTTTACCTGCATTTCTGAGTTTTGGTTCATAAAACGCTGGAATACACCAAAATAACCCGTTTTTCACATATTTCAGTTCCTTACACAAATATTATGTTTTCGTAGTATTTTTTTGTTTTAGTGGAAAAAAGCTAAAAACTGCTAAAATTCCACATTTTTGTTAGTTTTACATTTGATTCTCTATGCTAGCTCGTTTTTTATTAATTTTATCGTTTTAAAGCAAAACAATGTAAAATTACGAATAAGCAAAATTTTTAATTGAGATAGTTTTTTTTTTCCAAAGAACACATTAAAAACACATAAATAAGACGTTTTAACAAATATAGTATTTTGTGTGCATTTCTGAGTTTGGTGCATAAAACGCAAGAATCCACCAAAATAGACAATTTTTGAAATATTTCAATTCTTTAGACAAATACAAAGTTTTGCCTGAATTTCTGAGTTTTGTTGAATAAAACGCTTGTATACACGAAAATGATCCATTTTTGACATATTTCAGTTCCTTAAACAAATAGTGTGTTATGCAAGCATTTCAGAGTGTTGGTGCATAAAACGCTGGAATACACAAAAATAACACATTTTTCACATATTTCAGTTCTTTAGACAAATAGTGGGTTGCAGTAGTATTTCTGTGTTTTGGTGGAAAAAAGCTATAAATTGCTAAAATTGTATGTTTTTGTTAATTTTATTTTGGATTCTCTATACTAGATTATTTTCATCAATTTTATCGTTTTGAAGTAAAACAATGTTAAATGAAGAATAAGCAAAAATTTTAAACGAGATAGTTTTTTTTCATAAACACCTTAAAAACACATAAATAATATGTTTTAACAAAAATAGTGTTTTGCCTCCATTTCTGAGTTTGGTGCATAAGACGCTGGAATACACTAAAATAACTCATTTTTTACATGTTTCACTTCCTTAGACAAATAGTGTGTTTTGCCTGCATTTCTGAGTTTTGGTGCGTAAAACGCTGGAAAACAAAATAATACCCCTTTTTTTTTTTTACATATTTCACTTTCGTACAAATAGCGTGTTTTGCCTGCAATTATGAGTTTTGTTGAATAAAACGCTTGAATACACGAAAATGATCCATTTTTGACATGTATGTATGTATGTGTTGCAGTAGTATTTTTGTGTTTTGGTGGAAAAAAGCTATAAGTTGCTAAAATTAAACGTTTTTGTTAATTTTATTGTGGATTTTTATATAGATTATTTTCATCAATTTTATCATTTTGAAAAAAACAATGTAAAATGAAGAATAAGCAAAATTTTAAACGAGATAATTTTTTTCATAAACACTTTAAAACACATAAATAATACGTTTTAACAAGTATAGTGTTTTGCCTGCATTTCTGAGTTTGGTGCATAAAACGCTGGAATACACTAAAATAATTCATTTTTGACATATTTAACTTCCTTAGACAAATAGTGTGTTTTGCCTGCATTTCTGAGTTTGGTGCATAAAACGCTGGAATATACTAAAATAATTCATTTTTGACATATTTAACTTCCTTAGACAAATAGTGTGTTTTGCCTACATTTCTGAGTTTTGGTGCGTAAAATGCTGGAATACACCATAATACCCGATTTTTAACATATTTAACTTTCGTATACAAATAGTGTGTTTTGCCTGCAATTCTGAGTTTTGTTGAATAAAACGCTTGAATACACGAAAATGATACATTTTGACATGTTTCAGTTCCTTAAACAAATAGTGTGTTTTGCAAGCATTTCAGAGTGTTGGTGCATAAAACGCTGGAATACACCAAAATAACCTATTTTTACATATTTCAGTTTCTTAGAAAAATAGTGTGTTTCAGTAGTATATCTGTATTTTGGTGGAAAAAGCTATAAATTGCTAAAATTGTAAATTTTGCTAACTTTATATTGGATTCTCTATACTAGCTTATTTTCATTAATTTTATCGTATTGAAGTAAAACAATGTAAAATGAGGAATAAGCAAAATTTTAAACGAGATACTTTTTCATAAAACACCTTAAAAACACATAAATAATACGTTTTAACAAATATAGTGTTTTGCCTGCATTTCTGAGTAAACCCACTATTTGTTTAAGGAACTGAAATATGTCAAAAATGGATCATTTTCGTTTTACTGAACAGAACTTAGAAATTCATGCAAAACTTACTATTTATCAATGGAATTGAAATATTTCAACAATGGTCTATTTTGGTGTATTCTAGAGTTTTATGCACCAAACTCAGAAATGCACACAAAACACTATATTTTTTAGAACGTCTTATATGTATGTGTTTTAAGGTGTTTTATGAAAAAGAACTATCTGGATTGAAAAATTGTCAAAAATGAGTTATTTTAGTGTATTCCAGCGTTTTATGCATTAAACTCGGAAATGCAGGCAAAACACTATATTTGTTAAAACATATTATTTATGTGTTTTTAAAGTGTTTTATGAAAAAAAAACTATCTCGTTTAAAATTTTTGCTTATTCCTCATTTTACATCGTTTTACTTCAAAACGATAAAATTGATGAAAATAGGCTAGTATAGAGAAACCAAAATAAAAGTAACAAAATTTTTTTTTAACAATTTATAGCTTTTTTCCACCAAAACACAGAAATACAACTGAAACACACTATTTGTCTAAGGAACTGAAAAATGTACAAATTGGGTTATTTTGGTGTATTCCAGCGTTTTATGCACCAACACTCTGACATGCTTGAAAAACAAACTATTTGTTTAAGGAACTAAAATATGTCAAAAATGGATCATTTTCGTGTACTCAAGCGTTTTATTCAACAAAACCCAGAAATTCAGGCAAAACATAGTATTTGTCTAATGAATTGAAATATTTCAAAAATGGTCAGTTTTGGTGGATTCTTGCGTTTTATTCACCAAACTCAGAAATGCACACAAAACACTATATTTGTTAAAACGTTTATTTATGTTTTTTTAAGGTGTTTTATGAAAAAAAAACTCGATTGAAAATTTTACTTATTCGTAATTTTACATTGTTTTGCTTCAAAACGATGAAATTTATAAAAACGAGTTTGTATAGAGAATCAAAAGTAAAACTAACAAAAACGTGGAATTTTAGCAGTTTTTAGCTTTTTTCTACCAAAACACACAAATGCTACGAAAACACACTATTTGTCTAAGGAATTGTAATATGTGAAAAATGGGTTATTTTGGTGTATTCTAGCGTTTTATGCAACAAAAGTCAGAATTGCAGGTAAAACACACTATTTGTCTCAGAAAGTGAAATATGTCGAAAACGGGTTATTTTGTTGTATTCCAGCGTTTTATGAAACAAAACTCAGAAATGCAGGCAAAAAACACTATTTGTCTAAAAAAAGTGAAATGTCAAAAATTAGTTTTTTTAGTGTATTCCAGCGTTTTATGCACCAAAATCAGAAATGCAGGCAAAAACTATCTTTGTTAAAACGTATTATTTGTGTTTTTAAGGTGTTTTATGAAAAAAAAACTATCTTGTTTAAAATTTTAGCTTATTCCTCATTTTACATTATTTTACTTCAAAACAATAATATTGATGAAAATAAGCTAGTATAGAGAATTCAAAGTAAAATTAACAAAAACGTGGAATTTTAGCAATTTGTAGATTTTTTCCAACAAAACACAGATATGGTACTGAAATACACTATTTGTCTAAGGAACTGAAATATGGGAAAATTGGGTTATTTTAGTGTATTCCAGCGTTTTATACACCAACACTCTGAAATGCTTGTTTAAGGAACTGAAATATGTCAAAAATGGATAATTTTCGTTTTACTGAACAGAACTTAGAAATTCATGCAAAACATACTATTTATCAAAGGAATTGAAATATTTCAACAATGGTCTATTTTGGTATATTCTAGCGTTTTATGCACCAAACTCAGAAATGCACACAAAACACTATATTTTTAAAACGTCTTATATGTGTTTTAAGGTGTTTTATGAAAAAAAAACTATCTCGATTGAAAAATTTCTTTGTGTCATTTTCCATTGTTTTGCTTCAACAAGATAAAATTGATAAAAACGAGCTAGTATAGACAATCCAAAGTAAAACTAACAAAACGTGGAATTTTAGCAGTTTTTAGCTTTTTTCCAGCAAGACACAAAATGCAACGAAAACACACTATTTGTCAAAGGAATTGATATATATGAAAAATGAGTTATTTTGGTGTATTCTAGCGTTTTATGCAACAAAACTAAAAAATGCAGGCAAAACACAATATTTGTCTAACGAACTCAAATATGTAAAAAAGGGGTTATTTTGGTGTATTTCAGCGTTTATGCAACAAAACTCAGAATTGCAGGCAAGACACACTATTTGTGTACAAAAAGTGAAATATGTCAAAAAGGGGGTATTTTGGTGTATTCCAGCGTTTTATGAACCAAAACTCAGAAATGCAGGCAAAACACACTATTTGTCTAAGGAAGTGAAATATGTCAAAAATGAGTTATTTTAGTGTATTCCAACGTTTTAGGCACCAAACTCAGCAATGCAGGCAAAACACTATATTTGTTAAAACGTATTATTTATGTGTTTTTAAGGTGTTTTATAAAAAAAAACAATCGCGTTTAAAACTTTTGCTTATTCCTCATTTTACATTCTTGTACTGCAAACGATAAAATTGATGAAAATAAGCTAGTATAGAGAATCCAAAATAAAATTAACAAAATCGTAAAATTTTAGCAATTTATAGCTTTTTTCCACCAAAACACATAAATACTTCTGAAACACACTATTTGTCTAATGAACTGAAATATATAAAAAAAATGGGTTATTTTGAAGTATTCCACCGATTTATGCACCAACACCCTGAAATGCTTGCAAAACACAATATTTGTTTAAGGAACTAAAATATGACAAAAATAGATCATTTTCGTGTATTCAAGCGTTTTATTTAACAAAACTCAGAAATTCAGGTAAAACATAGTATTTGTCTAAAGAATTGAAATATTTCAAAAATGATCTATTTTGCTGGATTCTTGCGTTTTATGCACCAAACTTAGAAATGCACATAAAACACTATATTTGTTAAAACGTCTTATTTATGTGTTTTTAAGGTGTTTTATGAAAAAAAACTATCTCGATTGAAAATTTTGCTTATTCGTAATTTTACATTGTTTTGCTTCAAAACGATAAAATTGATAAAAACGAGCTAGTATAGACAATCCAAAGTAAAACTAACAAAAAGGGTGGAATTATAGCAGTGATTAGCTTTTTTCCACCTAGACACAAAAATCCTACGAAAACACACTATTTGTCTAAGGAAATGATATATGTGAAAAATGGGTTATTTTGTTTATTCTAGCGTTTTATGTAACAAAACTCAGAATTGCAGGCAAAACACACTATTTGTGTAAGGAAGTGAAATATGTCAAAAAGGGATTATTTTGGTGTATTCCAGCGTTTTAAGCACCAAAACTCAAATATGCACACTATTTGTCTAACGAACTCAAATATGTCAAAAAGGGGTTATTTTGGTGTATTTCAGCGTTTATGCAACAAAACTCAGGATTGCAGGCAAAACATACTATTTGTCTACGAAAGTGAAATATGTCAAAAAGGCTGTATTTTGGTGTATTCAAGCGTTTTATGAACCAAAACTCAGAAATGCAGGCAAAACACACTATTTGTCTAATGAAGGAAATATGTCAAAAATGAGTTATTTTAGTGTATTCCAGCGTTTTATGCACCAAACTCAGCAATGCAGGCAAAACACTTTATTTGTTAAAACGTATTATTTATGTGTTTTTAAGGTGTTTTATGAAAAAAAAAACTATTTCGTTTAAAATTTTTGGTTATTACTCATTTTACATTGTTTACTTCAAAACGATTAAATTGATGAAAACAAGCTAGTATAGAGAATAAAAACATAAAATTAACAAAACGTACAATTTTAGCAATTTATAGCTTTTTCCACCAAAACAGAAATACAACTGAAACACACTATTTGTCTAAGGAACTGAAAAATGTAGAAAATGGGTTATTTTGGTGTATTCCAGCGTTTTATGCACCAACACTCTGACATGCTTGCAAAACACAATATTTGTTTAAGGAACTGAAATATGTCAAAGATGGATAATTTTCGTGTACTCAAGCGTTTTATTCAACAAAACCCAGAAATTCAGGCAAAACATTGTATTTGTCTAAAGAATTGAAATATTTCAAAAATGGTCTATTTTGCTGGATTCTTGCGTTTTATTCACCAAACTCAGAAATGCACATAAAACACTATATTTGTTAAAACGTCTTATTTATGTGTTTTTAAGGTGTTTTATGAAAAAAAACTATCTTGATTGAAAATTTTGCTTATTCGTAATTTTACATTGTTTTGCTTCAAAACAATAAAATTTATAAAAACGAGTTTGTATAGAGAATCAAAAGTAAAACTAACAAAAACGTGCTATTTTGACATATTTCACTTTCGTAGACAAATAGTGTGTTTTGCCAGTAATTCTGAGTTTTGTTGCATAAACGCTGGAATACACTAAAATAAATAATTTTTGACATATTTCACATCATTCGACATATAGTGTGTGTTGCCTGCATTTCTGAGTTTTGGTTCATAAAACGCTGGAATACACAAAAATAACTCGTTTTTGACATATTTCACTTTCATAGACATATAGTGTGTTTTACCTGCAATTCTGAGTTTTGTTGCATAAAACGGTAGAATACACCAAAAATAACCCATTTTTCACATATTTCAGTTCCTTAGACAAATAGTGTGTTTTCGTAGCATTTTTGTGTTTTGGTGGAAAAAAGCTAAAAACTGCTAAAATTCCACGTTTTTGTTAGTTTTACTTTTGATTCTCTATACTATCTCGTTTTTATCAATTTTATGGTTTTGAAGCAAAATAATGTAAAATTACGGATAAGCAAAATTTTCAATCGAGTTTTTTTTTTTTCATAAAACACCTTAAAAACATATAAATAAGACGTTTAAACAAATATAGTGTTTTGCCTGCATTTATGAGTTTGGTGCATAAAACGCTAGAATACACTACAATAACCCACTTTTGACATATTTCACTTCCTTAAACATATATTGTGTTTTGCCTGCATTTCTGAGTTTTGGTTCATAAAACGTTGGAAAACATCAAAATAACCCCTTTTTTACATGCTTCACTTCCTTAAACAAATAGTGTGTTTTGCCTGCAATTCTGAGTTTTGTTACATAAAACGCTGAAATACACATAGATAACCCTTTTCACATATTTCACTTTCTTAGACAAATAGTGTGTTTTGCCTGCAATTCTGAGTTTTGTTACATAAAACGCTGGAATACACCAGAATAACCTCTTTTTCACATATTTCACTTCCTTAGACAAATAGTGCATTTGGCCTGCAATTCAGAGTTTTGTTGCATAAAACGCTGGAATACACCAAAATAACCCTTTTTTTTTTTTTTACATATTTCAGTTCCTTAGACATATAGTGTGTTTTCGTATCATTTCTGTTGTTTTGGTGGAAAAAAGCTATAAAACACATAAAACACATATATAAGACATTTTAACAAATATAGTGTTCTGCCTCCATTTATGAGTTTGGTGCATAAAACACTAGAATACATTAAAATAACCCACACTTGAAATATTTCACGTCCTTAGATACATACTGTGTTTTGCCTGCATTTCTGAGTTTTGGTTCATAAAACGCTGGAAAACATTAAAATAACCCCTTTTTGACATATTTCACTTCCTTAAACAAATAGTGTGTTTTCCTTGCAATTCTGAATTTTGTTACATAAAACGCAGGTATACACCAAAATAACCCCTTTTTGACATATTTCACTACCTTAGACAAATAGTGTGTTTTGCCTGCAATTCTGAGTTTTGTTACATAAAACGCTGGAATACACCAAAATAACCCCTTTTTCACATATTTCACTTTTCTAGACAAACAGTGTGTTTTGCCTGCAATTCTGAGTTTTGTTGCATAAAACGCTGGAATAAACCAAAATAACCCATTTTTTACATATTTCAGTTCCTTTGACAAATAGTGTGTTTTCGTAACATTTCTGTGTTTTGGTGGAAAACAGCTAAAAACTGATTAAAATACACTTTTCCTTAATTTTACTTTGGATTCTTTATACTAGCTTGTAATCATCAATTTTATCGTTTTGAAGCAAAATAATGTAAAATGACGAATAAGCACAATTTTTAATCGAGATAGTTTTTTTTCATAAAATACCTTAAAAACACATGAAAAAGACGTTTAAACAAATATAGTGTTTTGCCTGCATTTATGAATCAAAATTATCAAAATAACCCCTTTTTGACATATTTCACTTCCTTAAACAAATAGTGTGTTTTCCCTGCAATTCTGAGTTTTGTTACATAAAACGCTGAATACACTAAAAAATTTTTGACATATGTCACTACATTAGACAAATAGTGTGTTTTGTCTGCAATTCTGAGTTTTGTTACATAAAACGCTGGAATATACCAAAATAACCCCTTTTTCACATATTTCACTTCCTTAGACAAATAGTGTGTTTTGCCTGCAATTCTGAGTTTTGTTACATAAAACGCTGGAATACACCAAAATAACCCATTTTTACATATTTCAGTTCCTTAGACAAATAGTGTGTTTTCGTAGCATTTCTGTGTTTTGGTGGAAAACAGCTAAAACTAATAAAATTACACGTTTTTCTTAATTTTACTTTGGATTCTCTATACTAGCTTGTTTTCATTAATTTTATCGTTTTGAAGCAAAATAATGTAAAATGACGAATAAGCACAATTTTCAATCGAGATAGTTTTTTTTCATAAAACACCTTAAAAACACATGAATAAGACGTTTTAACAAATATAGTGTTTTGCCTGCATTTATGAGTTAGGTGCATAAAACGCTACAATACACTAAAATATCCCACTTTTGATATATTTCACTTCCTTAGATATTTTTTGTGTTTTGCCTGGAATACACCAAAATAACCCTTTTGACATATTTCACTTTTAGACAAATAATGTGTTTTACCTGCAATTCTGAGTTTTGTTACATAAAACCCTGGAATATACCAAAATAACCCCTTTTTTACATATTTCACTTCCTTAGACAAATAGTGTGTTTTGCCTGCAATTCTGAGTTTTGTTGCATAAAACGCTGGAATACACCAAAATAACCCATTTTTTACATATTTCAGTTCCTTAGACAAATAGTGTGTTTTCGTAGCATTTCTGTGTTTTGGTGGAAAACAGCTTAAAACTGATTAAATTACACGTTTTTCTTAATTTTACTTTGGATTCTCTATACTAGCTTGTTTTCATTAATTTTATCGTTTTGAAGCAAAATAATGTAAAATGACGAATAAGCACAATTTTCAATCGAGATAGTTCTTTTTTCATAAAACACCTTAAAAACACATGAATAAGACGTTTAAACAAATATAGTGTTTTGCCTGCATTTATGAGTTTGGTGCATAAAACGCTAGAATACACTAAAATAACCCACTTTTGACATATTTCACTTCCTTAGATATATAATGTGTTTTGCCTGCATTTCTGAGTTTTATTTCATAAAACGCTGAATACATCAAAATAACCCCTTTTGACATATTTCACTTCCTTAAACAAATAGTGTGTTTTCCTGCAATTCTGAGTTTTGTTACATAAAACGCTGGAATACACCAAAATAACCCCTTTTGACATATTTCACTACCTTAGACAAATAGTGTGTTTTGCCTGCAATTCTGAGTTTTGTTACATAAAACGCTGGAATACACCAAAATAACCCCTTTTCACATATTTCACTTCCTTAGACAAATAGTGTGTTTTGCCTGCAATTCTGAGTTTTGTTGCATAAAACGCTGGAATACACCAAAATAACCCATTTTTACATATTTCAGTTCCTTAGACAAATAGTGTGTTTTCGTAGCATTTCTGTGTTTTGGTGGAAAACAGCTAAAACTGATTAAATTACACGTTTTTCTTAATTTTACTTTGGATTCTCTATACTAGCTTGTTTTCATCAATTTTATCGTTTTGAAGCAAAATAATGTAAAATGACGAATAAGCACAATTTTCAATCGAGATAGTTCTTTTTTCATAAAACACCTTAAAACACATGAATAAGACGTTTAAACAAATATAGTGTTTTGCCTGCATTTATGAGTTTGGTGCATAAAACGCTAGAATACACTAAAATAACCCACTTTTGACATATTTCACTTCCTTAGACATATATTGTGTTTTGCCTGCATTTTGAGTTTTATTTCATAAAACGCTGGAAAACATCAAAATAACCCTTTTGACATATTTCACTTCCTTAAACAAATAGTGTGTTTTCCCTGCAATTCTGAGTTTTGTTACATAAAACGCTGGAATACACCAAAATAACCCCTTTTGACATATTTCACTACCTTAGACAAATAGTGTGTTTTGCCTGCAATTCTGAGTTTTGTTACATAAAACGCTGGAATACACCAAAATAACCCCTTTTTCACATATTTCACTTCCTTAGACAAATAGTGTGTTTTGCCTGCAATTCTGAGTTTTGTTGCATAAAACGCTGGAATACACCAAAATAACCCATTTTTACATATTTCAGTTCCTTAGACAAATAGTGTGTTTTCGTAGCATTTCTGTGTTTTGGTGGAAAACAGCTAAAACTGATTAAATTACACGTTTTTCTTAATTTTACTTTGGATTCTCTATACTAGCTTGTTTTCATCAATTTTATCGTTTTGAAGCAAAATAATGTAAAATGACGAATAAGCACAATTTTCAATCGAGATAGTTTTTTTTCATAAAACACCTTAAAACACATGAATAAGACGTTTAAACAAATATAGTGTTTTGCCTGCATTTATGAGTTTGGTGCATAAAACGCTAGAATACACTAAAATAACCCACTTTTGACATATTTCACTTCCTTAGACATATATTGTGTTTTGCCTGCATTTCTGAGTTTTGGTTCATAAAACGCTGGAATACATCAAAATAACCCCTTTTGACATATTTCACTTCCTTAAACAAATAGTGTGTTTTCCTGCAATTCTGAGTTTTGTTACATAAAACGCTGGAATACACCAAAATAACCCTTTTGACATATTTCACTACCTTAGACAAATAGTGTGTTTTGCCTGCAATTCTGAGTTTTGTTACATAAAACGCTGGAATACACCAAAATAACCCTTTTTCACATATTTCACTTCCTTAGACAAATAGTGTGTTTTGCCTGCAATTCTGAGTTTTGTTGCATAAAACGCTGGAATACACCAAAATAACCCATTTTTACATATTTCAGTTCCTTAGACAAATAGTGTGTTTTCGTAGCATTTCTGTGTTTTGGTGGAAAACAGCTAAAACTGATTAAATTACACGTTTTTCTTAATTTTACTTTGGATTCTCTATACTAGCTTGTTTTCATCAATTTTATCGTTTTGAAGCAAAATAATGTAAAATGACGAATAAGCACAATTTTCAATCGAGATAGTTTTTTTTCATAAAACACCTTAAAAACACATGAATAAGACGTTTAAACAAATATAGTGTTTTGCCTGCATTTATGAGTTTGGTGCATAAAACGCTAGAATACACTAAAATAACCCACTTTTGATATATTTCACCTCCTTAGATATATATTGTGTTTTCCCTGCATTTCTGAGTTTTGTTACATAAAACGCTGGAATACATCAAAATAACCCCTTTTTGACATATTTCACTTCCTTAAACAAATAGTGTGTTTTCCCTGCAATTCTGAGTTTTGTTACATAAAACGCTGGAATACATCAAAATAACCCCTTTTTGACATATTTCACTTCCTTAGACAAATAGTGTGTTTTGCCTGCAATTCTGAGTTTTGTTACATAAAACGCTGGAATACACCAAAATAACCCATTTTTCACATATTTCACTTCCTTAGACAAATAGTGTGTTTTCCTGCAATTTTGAGTTTTGTTGCATAAAACGCTGAATACACCAAAATAACCCATTTTTACATATTTCAGTTCCTTAGACAAATAGTGTTTTTTCGTATCATTTCTGTGTTTTGGTGGAAAACAGCTAAAAACTGATTAAATTACACGTTTTTCTTAATTTTACTTTGGATTCTCTATACTAGCTTGTTTTCATCAATTTTATCGTTTTGAAGCAAAATAATGTAAAATGACGAATAAGAACAATTTTCAATCGAGATAGTTTTTTTTTCATAAAACACCTTAAAAACACATGAATAAGACGTTTAAACAAATATAGTGTTTTGCCTGCATTTATGAGTTTGGTGCATAAAACGCTAGAATACACTAAAATAACCCACTTTTGACATATTTCACTTCCTTAGACATATATTGTGTTTTGCCTGCATTTCTGAGTTTTGGTTCATAAAACGCTGGAATACATCAAAATAACCCCTTTTTGACATATTTCACTTCCTTAAACAAATAGTGTGTTTTCCCTGCAATTCTGAGTTTTGTTACATAAAACGCTGGAATACACCAAAATAACCCTTTTGACATATTTCACTTCCTTACACAAATAGTGTGTTTTGCCTGCAATTAGACAAATAGTGTGTTTTGAGTTTTGTTGTTCATAAAACGCTGGAATACACCAAAATAACCCTTTTTCACATATTTCACTTCCTTAGACAAATAGTGTGTTTTGCCTGCAATTCTGAGTTTTGTTGCATAAAACGCTGGAATACACCAAAATAACCCATTTTTACATATTTCATTTCCTTAGACAAATAGTGTGTTTTCGTAGCATTTCTGTGTTTTGGTGAAAACAGCTAAAACTGATTAAATTACACGTTTTTCTTAATTTTACTTTGGATTCTCTATACTAACTTGTTTTCATCAATTTTATCGTTTTGAAGCAAAATAATGTAAAATGACGAATAAGCACAATTTTCAATCGAGATAGTTTTTTTTTCATAAAACACCTTAAAACACATGAATAAGACGTTTAAACAAATATAGTGTTTTTCCTGCATTCATGAGTTTGGTGCATAAAACGCTAGAATACACAAAATAACCCACTTTTGACATATTTCACTTCCTTAAAATATATTGTGTTTTGCCTGCATTTCTGAGTTTTGGTTCATAAAACGCTGGAATACATCAAAATAACCCTTTTGACATATTTCACTTCCTTAAACAAATAGTGTGTTTTCCCTGCAATTCTGAGTTTTGTTACATAAAACGCTGGAATACACCAAAATAACCCCTTTTGACATATTTCACTTCCTTAGACAATATTGCCTGTAATTATGAGTTTTGTTGCATAAAACGCTGGAACACACCTAAATAACCCAATTTTGACATATTTCAGTTCCTTAGACAAATAGTGTGTTTTCGTGCATTTCTGAGTTTTGTTACATAAAACGCTGGAATACACCAAAATAACCCTTTTTCACATATTTCACTTCCTTAGACAAATAGTGTGTTTTGCCTGCAATTCTGAGTTTTGTTGCATAAAACGCTGGAATACACCAAAATAACCCATTTTTACATATTTCAGTTCCTTAGACAAATAGTGTGTTTTCGTAGCATTTCTGTGTTTTGGTGGAAAACAGCTAAAACTGATAAAATTACACGTTTTTCTTAATTTTACTTTGATTCTCTATACTAGCTTGTTTTCATCAATTTTATCGTTTTTTTTTTACATTACAAGGGCACTGGCCAAGGGCAAACAAAGTGTTGGAAAAAAAAAATCCCGCTGGTTGCCAGGCCCTGTTAAGAAGAAAGTAGAAAGAGAAAAACAAAAAATCTAAAAGGAGGGTCCAGTTAACGTAAGAGGTGTCTTGACACTCCTCTTTGAAAGAGTTTAAGTCATAGGCAGGTGGAAATACAGACACAGGTAGAGAGTTCCAGAGTTTACCAGTGTAGGGAATGAAGGAGTGAAGATACTGGTTAACTCTTGCATTAGGAAGATGGACAGAATAGGGATGAGAAGAAGTAGAGAGTCTTGTGCAGCGAGGCCGCAGGAGGGGGAAGGCATGCAGTTAGCAAGTTCAGAAGAGCAGACAGCATGAAAACAGCGGTAGAAGACAGATAAAGATGCAACATTGCGGCGGTGACTTAAAGAATCAAGACAGTCAGTTAGAGGAGAAGAGTTGATAAGACGAAAAGCTTTAGATTCCACCTTGTTTAGTAAAGCTGTGTGTGGATCCCCCAGACATGAGAGCCATACTCCATACACGGGCGGATAAGGCCCTTGTACAGAGCAAGCAGCTGGGAGGGAGAGAAAATGGACGAAGACGCCATAGGACACCTAACTTCTTGGAAGCTGATTTAGCAAGAGTAGAGATGTGAAATTTCCAGTTTAGATTTTTAGTGAAGGATAGACCGAGTGTGTTTAATGTAGAGGAGAGGGAAGTTGAGTGTTATTGAAGAAGAGAGGATAGTTGTCTGGAAGGTTATGTCGAGTAGATAGTTGTAGAAATTGAGTTTTTGAGGCATTGAACAAAACCAGGTTTTCTGCCCCAATCAGAAACAAGTGAAAGATCAGAAGTTAGGCGTCCCATAGCATCTCGCCTTGAGTCATTTAATTGTTGTTGGGTTGGGCGTCTGTTGAACGCTGTTGAATAATGCAGGGTGGTATCATCAGCATAGGAGTGGATAGGGCATTGAGTCAGATTTAGGAGATCATTGATGAATAATAGAAAGAGAGTGGGTGATAGGACAGAACCCTGTGGAACACCACTGTTGATAGTTTTAGGGAAGAACAGTGACCGTCTACTACAGCAGCAATAGAACGATCGGAAAGGAAACTGGAGATGAAGGTACAGAGAGAAGGATAGAATCCGTAGGAGGGTAGTTTAGAAATTAAAGATTTGTGCCAGACTCTATCGAAGGCTTTCGATATGTCAAGGCCGACAGCAAAGGTTTCACCGAAGTCCCTAAAAGAGGATGACCAAGATTCAGTTAGGAAAGTAAGAAGATCACCAGTAGATCTGCCTTTACGGAAACCATACTGGCAATCAGAGAGAAGGTTGTGAGCTGATAGATGCCTCATTATCTTCCTATTAAGGATAGACTCAAAGGCTTTAGAAAGGCAGGAAATCAAAGCTATAGGGCGGTAGTTAGAAGGATTGGAGTGGTCACCTTTTTTAGGGACAGGTTGAATGTGAGCAAACTTCCAGCAAGAAGGATAAATAGAAGTAGAGAGACACAGATGAAAGAGTTTGACCAGGCAGTGAGCGAGTTCGGAAGCACAGTTTTTGAGAACAACAGGAGGGACTCCATCCGGACCGTAAGCCTTCCGAGAATCAAGGCCAGAGAGGGCCAGGAAAACGTCTTTATAAAGAATTTTAATTTTAGGGATGAAGTAGTCAGAGGGTGGAGGAGTAGGAGGAATATGCCCAGAATCATCCAAAGTTGAGTTGGTAGCAAAGGTTTGAGCGAAGAGTTCAGCTTTAGAAAAGAAGAGACAGCTGTAGAGCCATCTGGATGAAGTAAAGGAGGAAAGACGAAGAAGTAAAGTTGTTAGAGATATTATTGGCTAGATGCCAGAAATCTCGAGAGGAGTTAGAATTGGAAAGACTTTGACATTTTCTATTGATGAAAGAGTTTTTAGTAAGTTGGAGAATAGATTTGGCATGATTACGGGCAGAAATATATAGGGCATGAGTTTCAGCAGTTGGATGGCTACGGAACCGTTTGTGAGCCGCCTCTATCATTGACAGCACGAGAACAAGCAGAGTTAAACCAAGGCTTTTTAGCTTTAGGGTTAGAGAAAGTATGAGGAATGTATAGCTCCATGCCAGAGATAATCACCTCTGTTATGCGCTCGGCACAAAGAGAAGGATCTCTGACATGAAAACAATAATCATCCCAAGGAAATCAGAATAGTACTGCCTTAGTTCCTTCCACTTAGCAGAGTTAAAATGCCAGAAGCACCTCCGCTTAGGCGGGTCCTGAGGCTGCACTGGAGTGATAGAACTGGTAACGGAAATTAGATTGTGGTCGGAGGAGCCCAACGGAGAGGAAAGTTTAACAGAGTAAGCAGAAGGGTTGGAGGTTAGGAAAAGATCAAGAATGTTGGGCGTGTCTCCAAGGCGGTCAGGAATACGGGTAGGGAACTTCACTAGCTGCTCTAGGTCATGAAGGATAGCAAAGTTGAAGGTTTGTTCACCAGGTTGGTCAGTGAAAGAAGATGAAAGCCAAAGCTGGTGGTGAACATTGAAATCCCTAAAATGGAGATCTCAGCAAAGGAAAGTGAGATAAGATGTGCTCCACCTTGGAAGTCAAATAGTCAAAGAATTTAAATAGTGTGGTTTGCCTGCAATTCTGAGTTTTGTTACATAAAACGCTGGAATACACCAAAATATCCCTTTTTTCACATATTTCACTTATTTAGAGAAATACTGTGTTTTGCTTGCAATTCTGAGTTTTGTTGCATAAAACGTTGGAATACACCAATATAACCCATTTTTTACATATTTTAGTTCCTTAGACAAATAGTGTGTTTTCATAGCATTTCTGTGTTTTGGTGGAAAACAGCTAAAAACTGATTAATTTACACGTTTTTCTTAATTTTACTTTGGATTCTCTATACTAGCTTGTTTTCATCAATTTTATCGTTTTGAAGCAAAATAATGTAAAATGACGAATAAGCACAATTTTCAATCGAGATAGTTTTTTTTCATAAAACACCTTAAAACACATGAATAAGACGTTTAAACAAATATAGTGTTTTGCCTGCATTTATGAGTTTGGTGCATAAAACGCTAGAATACACTAAAATAACCCACTTTTGACATATTTCACTTCCTCAGACATATATTGTGTTTTGCCTGCATTTCTGAGTTTTGGTTCATAAAACGCTGGAATACATCAAAATATCCCCTTTTTGACATATTTCACTTACTTAAACAAATAGTGTGTTTTCCCTGCAATTCTGAGTTTTGTTACATAAAACGCTGGAATACACCAAAATAACCCCTTTTTGACATATTTCACTACCTTAGACAAATAGTGTGTTTTGCCTGCAATTCTGAGTTTTGTTACATAAAACGCTGGAATACACCAAAATAACCCTTTTTTCACATATTTCACTTCCTTAGACAAATAGTGTGTTTTGCCTGCAATTCTGAGTTTTGTTGCATAAAACGTTGGAATACACCAATATAACCCATTTTTTACATATTTTAGTTCCTTAGACAAATAGTGTGTTTTCATAGCATTTCTGTGTTTTGGTGGAAAACAGCTAAAAACTGATTAATTTACACGTTTTTCTTAATTTTACTTTGGATTCTCTATACTAGCTTGTTTTCATCAATTTTATCGTTTTGAAGCAAAATAATGTAAAATAACGAATAAGCACAATTTTCAATCGAGATAGTTTTTTTCATAAAACACCTTAAAACACATGAATAAGACGTTTAAACAAATATAGTGTTTTGCCTGCATTTATGAGTTTGGTGCATAAAACGCTAGAATACACTAAAATAACCCACTTTTGACATATTTCACTTCCTCAGACATATATTGTGTTTTGCCTGCATTTCTGAGTTTTGGTTCATAAAACGCTGGAATACATCAAAATATCCCCTTTTTGACATATTTCACTTACTTAAACAAATAGTGTGTTTTCCCTGCAATTCTGAGTTTTGTTACATAAAACGCTGGAATACACCAAAATAACCCCTTTTTGACATATTTCACTACCTTAGACAAATAGTGTGTTTTGCCTGCAATTCTGAGTTTTGTTACATAAAACGCTGGAATACACCAAAATAACCCTTTTTTCACATATTTCACTTCCTTAGACAAATAGTGTGTTTTGCCTGCAATTCTGAGTTTTGTTGCATAAAACGTTGGAATACACCAATATAACCCATTTTTTACATATTTTAGTTCCTTAGACAAATAGTGTGTTTTCTAGCATTTCTGTGTTTTGGTGGAAAACAGCTAAAAACTGATTAATTTACACGTTTTTCTTAATTTTACTTTGGATTCTCTATACTAGCTTGTTTTCATCAATTTTATCGTTTTGAAGCAAAATAATGTAAAATAACGAATAAGCACAATTTTCAATCGAGATAGTTTTTTTCATAAAACACCTTAAAACACATGAATAAGACGTTTAAACAAATATAGTGTTTTGCCTGCATTTATGAGTTTGGTGCATAAAACGCTAGAATACACTAAAATAACCCACTTTTGACATATTTCACTTCCTCAGACATATATTGTGTTTTGCCTGCATTTCTGAGTTTTGGTTCATAAAACGCTGGAATACATCAAAATATCCCCTTTTTGACATATTTCACTTACTTAAACAAATAGTGTGTTTTCCCTGCAATTCTGAGTTTTGTTACATAAAACGCTGAATACACCAAAATAACCCCTTTTTGACATATTTCACTACCTTAGACAAATAGTGTGTTTTGCCTGCAATTCTGAGTTTTGTTACATAAAACGCTGGAATACACCAAAATAACCCTTTTTTCACATATTTCACTTCCTTAGACAAATAGTGTGTTTTGCCTGCAATTCTGAGTTTTGTTGCATAAAACGTTGGAATACACCAATATAACCCATTTTTTACATATTTTAGTTCCTTAGACAAATAGTGTGTTTTCATAGCATTTCTGTGTTTTGGTGGAAAACAGCTAAAAACTGATTAATTTACACGTTTTTCTTAATTTTACTTTGGATTCTCTATACTAGCTTGTTTTCATCAATTTTATCGTTTTGAAGCAAAATAATGTAAAATAACGAATAAGCACAATTTTCAATCGAGATAGTTTTTTTCATAAAACACCTTAAAACACATGAATAAGACGTTTAAACAAATATAGTGTTTTGCCTGCATTTATGAGTTTGGTGCATAAAACGCTAGAATACACTAAAATAACCCACTTTTGACATATTTCACTTCCTCAGACATATATTGTGTTTTGCCTGCATTTCTGAGTTTTGGTTCATAAAACGCTGGAATACATCAAAATATCCCCTTTTTGACATATTTCACTTACTTAAACAAATAGTGTGTTTTCCCTGCAATTCTGAGTTTTGTTACATAAAACGCTGGAATACACCAAAATAACCCCTTTTTGACATATTTCACTACCTTAGACAAATAGTGTGTTTTGCCTGCAATTCTGAGTTTTGTTACATAAAACGCTGGAATACACCAAAATAACCCCTTTTTCACATATTTCACTTCCTTAGACAAATAGTGTGTTTTGCTTGCAATTCTGAGTTTTGTTGCATAAAACGTTGGAATACACCAATATAACCCATTTTTTACATATTTTAGTTCCTTAGACAAATAGTGTGTTTTCATAGCATTTCTGTGTTTTGGTGGAAAACAGCTAAAAACTGATTAATTTACACGTTTTTCTTAATTTTACTTTGGATTCTCTATACTAGCTTGTTTTCATCAATTTTATCGTTTTGAAGCAAAATAATGTAAAATAACGAATAAGCACAATTTTCAATCGAGATAGTTTTTTTCATAAAACACCTTAAAAACACATGAATAAGACGTTTAAACAAATATAGTGTTTTGCCTGCATTTATGAGTTTGGTGCATAAAACGCTAGAATACACTAAAATAACCCACTTTTGACATATTTCACTTCCTCAGACATATATTGTGTTTTGCCTGCATTTCTGAGTTTTGGTTCATAAAACGCTGGAATACATCAAAATATCCCCTTTTTGACATATTTCACTTACTTAAACAAATAGTGTGTTTTCCCTGCAATTCTGAGTTTTGTTACATAAAACGCTTACATAAAACACCAAAATAACCCCTTTTTGACATATTTCACTACCTTAGACAAATAGTGTGTTTTGCCTGCAATTCTGAGTTTTGTTACATAAAACGCTGGAATACACCAAAATAACCCTTTTTTCACATATTTCACTTCCTTAGACAAATAGTGTGTTTTGCCTGCAATTCTGAGTTTTGTTGCATAAAACGTTGGAATACACCAATATAACCCATTTTTTACATATTTTAGTTCCTTAGACAAATAGTGTGTTTTCATAGCATTTCTGTGTTTTGGTGGAAAACAGCTAAAAACTGATTAATTTACACGTTTTTCTTAATTTTACTTTGGATTCTCTATACTAGCTTGTTTTCATCAATTTTATCGTTTTGAAGCAAAATAATGTAAAATAACGAATAAGCACAATTTTCAATCGAGATAGTTTTTTTCATAAAACACCTTAAAACACATGAATAAGACGTTTAAACAAATATAGTGTTTTGCCTGCATTTATGAGTTTGGTGCATAAAACGCTAGAATACACTAAAATAACCCACTTTTGACATATTTCACTTCCTCAGACATATATTGTGTTTTGCCTGCATTTCTGAGTTTTGGTTCATAAAACGCTGGAATACATCAAAATATCCCCTTTTTGACATATTTCACTTACTTAAACAAATAGTGTGTTTTCCCTGCAATTCTGAGTTTTGTTACATAAAACGCTGGAATACACCAAAATAACCCCTTTTTGACATATTTCACTACCTTAGACAAATAGTGTGTTTTGCCTGCAATTCTGAGTTTTGTTACATAAAACGCTGGAATACACCAAAATAACCCTTTTTTCACATATTTCACTTCCTTAGACAAATAGTGTGTTTTGCCTGCAATTCTGAGTTTTGTTGCATAAAACGTTGGAATACACCAATATAACCCATTTTTTACATATTTTAGTTCCTTAGACAAATAGTGTGTTTTCATAGCATTTCTGTGTTTTGGTGGAAAACAGCTAAAAACTGATTAATTTACACGTTTTTCTTAATTTTACTTTGGATTCTCTATACTAGCTTGTTTTCATCAATTTTATCGTTTTGAAGCAAAATAATGTAAAATGACGAATAAGCACAATTTTCAATCGAGATAGTTTTTTTCATAAAACACCTTAAAACACATGAATAAGACGTTTAAACAAATATAGTGTTTTGCCTGCATTTATGAGTTTGGTGCATAAAACGCTAGAATACACTAAAATAACCCACTTTTGACATATTTCACTTCCTCAGACATATATTGTGTTTTGCCTGCATTTCTGAGTTTTGGTTCATAAAACGCTGGAATACATCTTTTGACATATTTCACTTACTTAAACAAATAGTGTGTTTTCCCTGCAATTCTGAGTTTTGTTACATAAAACGCTGGAATACACCAAAATAACTTATAGTGTGTTTTGCCTGCCTGAGTTTTGACATAAAATTTCACTTCACTTAGACAAATAGTGTGTTTTGCCTGCAATTCTGAGTTTTGTTACATAAAACGCTGGAATACACCAAAATAACCCTTTTTCACATATTTCACTTCCTTAGACAAATAGTGTGTTTTGCCTGCAATTCTGAGTTTTGTTGCATAAAACGTTGGAATACACCACCATATTTCACTTCCTTAACCCTGAGTTTTGTTTTACACCATACCCATTTTTACATTTTAGTTCCTTAGACAAATAGTGTGTTTTCGTAGCATTTCTGTGTTTTGGTGGAAAACAGCTAAAAACTGATTAATTTACACGTTTTTCTTAATTTTACTTTGGATTCTCTATACTAGCTTGTTTTCATCAATTTTATCGTTTTGAAGCAAAATAATGTAAAATGACGAATAAGCACAATTTTCAATCGAGATAGTTTTTTTCATAAAACACCTTAAAACACATGAATAAGACGTTTAAACAAATATAGTGTTTTGCCTGCATTTATGAGTTTGGTGCATAAAACGCTAGAATACACTAAAATAACCCACTTTTGACATATTTCACTTCCTCAGACATATATTGTGTTTTGCCTGCATTTCTGAGTTTTGGTTCATAAAACGCTGGAATACATCAAAATATCCCCTTTTTGACATATTTCACTTACTTAAACAAATAGTGTGTTTTCCCTGCAATTCTGAGTTTTGTTACATAAAACGCTGGAATACACCAAAATAACCCTTTTGACATATTTCACTACCTTAGACAAATAGTGTGTTTTGCCTGCAATTCTGAGTTTTGTTACATAAAACGCTGGAATACACCAAAATAACCCTTTTTTCACATATTTCACTTCCTTAGACAAATAGTGTGTTTTGCCTGCAATTCTGAGTTTTGTTGCATAAAACGTTGGAATACACCAATATAACCCATTTTTTACATATTTTAGTTCCTTAGACAAATAGTGTGTTTTCATAGCATTTCTGTGTTTTGGTGGAAAACAGCTAAAAACTGATTAATTTACACGTTTTTCTTAATTTTACTTTGGATTCTCTATACTAGCTTGTTTTCATCAATTTTATCGTTTTGAAGCAAAATAATGTAAAATAACGAATAAGCACAATTTTCAATCGAGATAGTTTTTTTCATAAAACACCTTAAAACACATGAATAAGACGTTTAAACAAATATAGTGTTTTGCCTGCATTTATGAGTTTGGTGCATAAAACGCTAGAATACACTAAAATAACCCACTTTTGACATATTTCACTTCCTCAGACATATATTGTGTTTTGCCTGCATTTCTGAGTTTTGGTTCATAAAACGCTGGAATACATCAAAATATCCCCTTTTTGACATATTTCACTTACTTAAACAAATAGTGTGTTTTCCCTGCAATTCTGAGTTTTGTTACATAAAACGCTGGAATACACCAAAATAACCCCTTTTTGACATATTTCACTACCTTAGACAAATAGTGTGTTTTGCCTGCAATTCTGAGTTTTGTTACATAAAACGCTGGAATACACCAAAATAACCCTTTTTTCACATATTTCACTTCCTTAGACAAATAGTGTGTTTTGCCTGCAATTCTGAGTTTTGTTGCATAAAACGTTGGAATACACCAATATAACCCATTTTTTACATATTTTAGTTCCTTAGACAAATAGTGTGTTTTCATAGCATTTCTGTGTTTTGGTGGAAAACAGCTAAAAACTGATTAATTTACACGTTTTTCTTAATTTTACTTTGGATTCTCTATACTAGCTTGTTTTCATCAATTTTATCGTTTTGAAGCAAAATAATGTAAAATGACGAATAAGCACAATTTTCAATCGAGATAGTTTTTTTTCATAAAACACCTTAAAACACATGAATAAGACGTTTAAACAAATATAGTGTTTTGCCTGCATTTATGAGTTTGGTGCATAAAACGCTAGAATACACTAAAATAACCCACTTTTGACATATTTCACTTCCTCAGACATATATTGTGTTTTGCCTGCATTTCTGAGTTTTGGTTCATAAAACGCTGGAATACATCAAAATATCCCCTTTTTGACATATTTCACTTACTTAAACAAATAGTGTGTTTTCCCTGCAATTCTGAGTTTTGTTACATAAAACGCTGGAATACACCAAAATAACCCCTTTTTGACATATTTCACTACCTTAGACAAATAGTGTGTTTTGCCTGCAATTCTGAGTTTTGTTACATAAAACGCTGGAATACACCAAAATAACCCTTTTTTCACATATTTCACTTCCTTAGACAAATAGTGTGTTTTGCCTGCAATTCTGAGTTTTGTTGCATAAAACGTTGGAATACACCAATATAACCCATTTTTTACATATTTTAGTTCCTTAGACAAATAGTGTGTTTTCATAGCATTTCTGTGTTTTGGTGGAAAACAGCTAAAAACTGATTAATTTACACGTTTTTCTTAATTTTACTTTGGATTCTCTATACTAGCTTGTTTTCATCAATTTTATCGTTTTGAAGCAAAATAATGTAAAATGACGAATAAGCACAATTTTCAATCGAGATAGTTTTTTTCATAAAACACCTTAAAACACATGAATAAGACGTTTAAACAAATATAGTGTTTTGCCTGCATTTATGAGTTTGGTGCATAAAACGCTAGAATACACTAAAATAACCCACTTTTGACATATTTCACTTCCTCAGACATATATTGTGTTTTGCCTGCATTTCTGAGTTTTGGTTCATAAAACGCTGGAATACATCAAAATATCCCCTTTTTGACATATTTCACTTTTTACTTAAACAAATAGTGTGTTTTCCTGCAATTCTGAGTTTTGTTACATAAAACGCTGGAATACACCAAAATAACCCCTTTTTGACATATTTCACTACCTTAGACAAATAGTGTGTTTTGCCTGCAATTCTGAGTTTTGTTACATAAAACGCTGGAATACACCAAAATAACCCTTTTTTCACATATTTCACTTCCTTAGACAAATAGTGTGTTTTGCCTGCAATTCTGAATTTTGTTGCATAAAACGTTGAAATACACCAATATAACCCATTTTTTACATATTTTAGTTCCTTAGACAAATAGTGTGTTTTCATAGCATTTCTGTGTTTTGGTGGAAAACAGCTAAAAACTGATTAATTTACACGTTTTTCTTAATTTTACTTTGGATTCTCTATACTAGCTTGTTTTCATCAATTTTATCGTTTTGAAGCAAAATAATGTAAAATAACGAATAAGCACAATTTTCAATCGAGATAGTTTTTTTTCATAAAACACCTTAAAAACACATGAATAAGACGTTTAAACAAATATAGTGTTTTGCCTGCATTTATGAGTTTGGTGCATAAAACGCTAGAATACACTAAAATAACCCACTTTTGACATATTTCACATCCTCAGACATATATTGTGTTTTGCCTGCATTTCTGAGTTTTGGTTCATAAAACGCTGGAATACATCAAAATATCCCCTTTTTGACATATTTCACTTACTTAAACAAATAGTGTGTTTTCCCTGCAATTCTGAGTTTTGTTACATAAAACGCTGGAATACACCAAAATAACCCCTTTTTGACATATTTCACTACCTTAGACAAATAGTGTGTTTTGCCTGCAATTCTGAGTTTTGTTACATAAAACGCTGGAATACACCAAAATAACCCTTTTTCACATATTTCACTTCCTTAGACAAATAGTGTGTTTTGCCTGCAATTCTGAGTTTTGTTGCATAAAACGTTGGAATACACCAATATAACCCATTTTTTACATATTTTAGTTCCTTAGACAAATAGTGTGTTTTCATAGCATTTCTGTGTTTTGGTGGAAAACAGCTAAAAACTGATTAATTTACACGTTTTTCTTAATTTTACTTTGGATTCTCTATACTAGCTTGTTTTCATCAATTTTATCGTTTTGAAGCAAAATAATGTAAAATAACGAATAAGCACAATTTTCAATCGAGATAGTTTTTTTCATAAAACACCTTAAAACACATGAATAAGACGTTTAAACAAATATAGTGTTTTGCCTGCATTTATGAGTTTGGTGCATAAAACGCTAGAATACACTAAAATAACCCACTTTTGACATATTTCACTTCCTCAGACATATATTGTGTTTTGCCTGCATTTCTGAGTTTTGGTTCATAAAACGCTGGAATACATCAAAATATCCCCTTTTTGACATATTTCACTTACTTAAACAAATAGTGTGTTTTCCCTGCAATTCTGAGTTTTGTTACATAAAACGCTGGAATACACCAAAATAACCCCTTTTTGACATATTTCACTACCTTAGACAAATAGTGTGTTTTGCCTGCAATTCTGAGTTTTGTTACATAAAACGCTGGAATACACCAAAATAACCCTTTTTTCACATATTTCACTTCCTTAGACAAATAGTGTGTTTTGCCTGCAATTCTGAGTTTTGTTGCATAAAACGTTGGAATACACCAATATAACCCATTTTTTACATATTTTAGTTCCTTAGACAAATAGTGTGTTTTCATAGCATTTCTGTGTTTTGGTGGAAAACAGCTAAAAACTGATTAATTTACACGTTTTTCTTAATTTTACTTTGGATTCTCTATACTAGCTTGTTTTCATCAATTTTATCGTTTTGAAGCAAAATAATGTAAAATAACGAATAAGCACAATTTTCAATCGAGATAGTTTTTTTCATAAAACACCTTAAAACACATGAATAAGACGTTTAAACAAATATAGTGTTTTGCCTGCATTTATGTGTTTTGCCTGCATGAGTTTTGGTGCATAAAACGTGGAACACTAAAATAACAACATAGTGTTTTGCCTGCATTTATGAGTTTGGTGCATAAAACGCTAGAATACACTAAAATAACCCACTTTTGACATATTTCACATCCTCAGACATATATTGTGTTTTGCCTGCATTTCTGAGTTTTGGTTCATAAAACGCTGGAATACATCAAAATATCCCCTTTTTGACATATTTCACTTACTTAAACAAATAGTGTGTTTTCCCTGCAATTCTGAGTTTTGTTACATAAAACGCTGGAATACACCAAAATAACCCCTTTTTGACATATTTCACTACCTTAGACAAATAGTGTGTTTTGCCTGCAATTCTGAGTTTTGTTACATAAAACGCTGGAATACACCAAAATAACCCTTTTTCACATATTTCACTTCCTTAGACAAATAGTGTGTTTTGCCTGCAATTCTGAGTTTTGTTGCATAAAACGTTGGAATACACCAATATAACCCATTTTTTACATATTTTAGTTCCTTAGACAAATAGTGTGTTTTCATAGCATTTCTGTGTTTTGGTGGAAAACAGCTAAAAACTGATTAATTTACACGTTTTTCTTAATTTTACTTTGGATTCTCTATACTAGCTTGTTTTCATCAATTTTATCGTTTTGAAGCAAAATAATGTAAAATAACGAATAAGCACAATTTTCAATCGAGATAGTTTTTTTCATAAAACACCTTAAAACACATGAATAAGACGTTTAAACAAATATAGTGTTTTGCCTGCATTTATGAGTTTGGTGCATAAAACGCTAGAATACACTAAAATAACCCACTTTTGACATATTTCACTTCCTCAGACATATATTGTGTTTTGCCTGCATTTCTGAGTTTTGGTTCATAAAACGCTGGAATACATCAAAATATCCCCTTTTTGACATATTTCACTTACTTAAACAAATAGTGTGTTTTCCCTGCAATTCTGAGTTTTGTTACATAAAACGCTGAATACACCAAAATAACCCCTTTTTGACATATTTCACTACCTTAGACAAATAGTGTGTTTTGCCTGCAATTCTGAGTTTTGTTACATAAAACGCTGGAATACACCAAAATAACCCTTTTTTCACATATTTCACTTCCTTAGACAAATAGTGTGTTTTGCCTGCAATTCTGAGTTTTGTTGCATAAAACGTTGGAATACACCAATATAACCCATTTTTTACATAGTTTAGTTCCTTAGACAAATAGTGTGTTTTCGTAGCATTTCTGTGTTTTGGTGGAAAACAGCTAAAAACTGATTAATTTACACGTTTTTCTTAATTTTACTTTGGATTCTCTATACTAGCTTGTTTTCATCAATTTTATCGTTTTGAAGCAAAATAATGTAAAATAACGAATAAGCACAATTTTCAATCGAGATAGTTTTTTTTTCATAAAACACCTTAAAAACACATGAATAAGACGTTTAAACAAATATAGTGTTTTGCCTGCATTTATGAGTTTGGTGCATAAAACGCTAGAATACACTAAAATAACCCACTTTTGACATATTTCACTTCCTCAGACATATATTGTGTTTTGCCTGCATTTCTGAGTTTTGGTTCATAAAACGCTGGAATACATCAAAATATCCCCTTTTTGACATATTTCACTTACTTAAACAAATAGTGTGTTTTCCCTGCAATTCTGAGTTTTGTTACATAAAACGCTGGAATACACCAAAATAACCCCTTTTTGACATATTTCACTACCTTAGACAAATAGTGTGTTTTGCCTGCAATTCTGAGTTTTGTTACATAAAACGCTGGAATACACCAAAATAACCCTTTTTTCACATATTTCACTTCCTTAGACAAATAGTGTGTTTTGCCTGCAATTCTGAGTTTTGTTGCATAAAACGTTGGAATACACCAATATAACCCATTTTTTACATATTTTAGTTCCTTAGACAAATAGTGTGTTTTCATAGCATTTCTGTGTTTTGGTGGAAAACAGCTAAAAACTGATTAATTTACACGTTTTTCTTAATTTTACTTTGGATTCTCTATACTAGCTTGTTTTCATCAATTTTATCGTTTTGAAGCAAAATAATGTAAAATAACGAATAAGCACAATTTTCAATCGAGATAGTTTTTTTCATAAAACACCTTAAAACACATGAATAAGACGTTTAAACAAATATAGTGTTTTGCCTGCATTTATGAGTTTGGTGCATAAAACGCTAGAATACACTAAAATAACCCACTTTTGACATATTTCACTTCCTCAGACATATATTGTGTTTTGCCTGCATTTCTGAGTTTTGGTTCATAAAACGCTGGAATACATCAAAATATCCCCTTTTTGACATATTTCACTTACTTAAACAAATAGTGTGTTTTCCCTGCAATTCTGAGTTTTGTTACATAAAACGCTGGAATACACCAAAATAACCCCTTTTTGACATATTTCACTACCTTAGACAAATAGTGTGTTTTGCCTGCAATTCTGAGTTTTGTTACATAAAACGCTGGAATACACCAAAATAACCCTTTTTTCACATATTTCACTTCCTTAGACAAATAGTGTGTTTTGCCTGCAATTCTGAGTTTTGTTGCATAAAACGTTGGAATACACCAATATAACCCATTTTTTACATATTTTAGTTCCTTAGACAAATAGTGTGTTTTCATAGCATTTCTGTGTTTTGGTGGAAAACAGCTAAAAACTGATTAATTTACACGTTTTTCTTAATTTTACTTTGGATTCTCTATACTAGCTTGTTTTCATCAATTTTATCGTTTTGAAGCAAAATAATGTAAAATAACGAATAAGCACAATTTTCAATCGAGATAGTTTTTTTCATAAAACACCTTAAAACACATGAATAAGACGTTTAAACAAATATAGTGTTTTGCCTGCATTTATGAGTTTGGTGCATAAAACGCTAGAATACACTAAAATAACCCACTTTTGACATATTTCACTTCCTCAGACATATATTGTGTTTTGCCTGCATTTCTGAGTTTTGGTTCATAAAACGCTGGAATACATCAAAATATCCCCTTTTTGACATATTTCACTTACTTAAACAAATAGTGTGTTTTCCCTGCAATTCTGAGTTTTGTTACATAAAACGCTGGAATACACCAAAATAACCCCTTTTTGACATATTTCACTACCTTAGACAAATAGTGTGTTTTGCCTGCAATTCTGAGTTTTGTTACATAAAACGCTGGAATACACCAAAATAACCCTTTTTTCACATATTTCACTTCCTTAGACAAATAGTGTGTTTTGCCTGCAATTCTGAGTTTTGTTGCATAAAACGTTGGAATACACCAATATAACCCATTTTTTACATATTTTAGTTCCTTAGACAAATAGTGTGTTTTCATAGCATTTCTGTGTTTTGGTGGAAAACAGCTAAAAACTGATTAATTTACACGTTTTTCTTAATTTTACTTTGGATTCTCTATACTAGCTTGTTTTCATCAATTTTATCGTTTTGAAGCAAAATAATGTAAAATGACGAATAAGCACAATTTTCAATCGAGATAGTTTTTTTTCATAAAACACCTTAAAACACATGAATAAGACGTTTAAACAAATATAGTGTTTTGCCTGCATTTATGAGTTTGGTGCATAAAACGCTAGAATACACTAAAATAACCCACTTTTGACATATTTCACTTCCTCAGACATATATTGTGTTTTGCCTGCATTTCTGAGTTTTGGTTCATAAAACGCTGGAATACATCAAAATATCCCCTTTTTGACATATTTCACTTACTTAAACAAATAGTGTGTTTTCCCTGCAATTCTGAGTTTTGTTACATAAAACGCTGGAATACACCAAAATAACCCTTTTGACATATTTCACTACCTTAGACAAATAGTGTGTTTTGCCTGCAATTCTGAGTTTTGTTACATAAAACGCTGGAATACACCAAAATAACCCTTTTTTCACATATTTCACTTCCTTAGACAAATAGTGTGTTTTGCCTGCAATTCTGAGTTTTGTTGCATAAAACGTTGGAATACACCAATATAACCCATTTTTTACATATTTTAGTTCCTTAGACAAATAGTGTGTTTTCATAGCATTTCTGTGTTTTGGTGGAAAACAGCTAAAAACTGATTAATTTACACGTTTTTCTTAATTTTACTTTGGATTCTCTATACTAGCTTGTTTTCATCAATTTTATCGTTTTGAAGCAAAATAATGTAAAATAACGAATAAGCACAATTTTCAATCGAGATAGTTTTTTTCATAAAACACCTTAAAACACATGAATAAGACGTTTAAACAAATATAGTGTTTTGCCTGCATTTATGAGTTTGGTGCATAAAACGCTAGAATACACTAAAATAACCCACTTTTGACATATTTCACTTCCTCAGACATATATTGTGTTTTGCCTGCATTTCTGAGTTTTGGTTCATAAAACGCTGGAATACATCAAAATATCCCCTTTTTGACATATTTCACTTACTTAAACAAATAGTGTGTTTTCCCTGCAATTCTGAGTTTTGTTACATAAAACGCTGGAATACACCAAAATAACCCCTTTTTGACATATTTCACTACCTTAGACAAATAGTGTGTTTTGCCTGCAATTCTGAGTTTTGTTACATAAAACGCTGGAATACACCAAAATAACCCTTTTTTCACATATTTCACTTCCTTAGACAAATAGTGTGTTTTGCCTGCAATTCTGAGTTTTGTTGCATAAAACGTTGGAATACACCAATATAACCCATTTTTTACATATTTTAGTTCCTTAGACAAATAGTGTGTTTTCATAGCATTTCTGTGTTTTGGTGGAAAACAGCTAAAAACTGATTAATTTACACGTTTTTCTTAATTTTACTTTGGATTCTCTATACTAGCTTGTTTTCATCAATTTTATCGTTTTGAAGCAAAATAATGTAAAATAACGAATAAGCACAATTTTCAATCGAGATAGTTTTTTTCATAAAACACCTTAAAACACATGAATAAGACGTTTAAACAAATATAGTGTTTTGCCTGCATTTATGAGTTTGGTGCATAAAACGCTAGAATACACTAAAATAACCCACTTTTGACATATTTCACTTCCTCAGACATATATTGTGTTTTGCCTGCATTTCTGAGTTTTGGTTCATAAAACGCTGGAATACATCAAAATATCCCCTTTTTGACATATTTCACTTACTTAAACAAATAGTGTGTTTTCCCTGCAATTCTGAGTTTTGTTACATAAAACGCTGGAATACACCAAAATAACCCCTTTTTGACATATTTCACTACCTTAGACAAATAGTGTGTTTTGCCTGCAATTCTGAGTTTTGTTACATAAAACGCTGGAATACACCAAAATAACCCTTTTTTCACATATTTCACTTCCTTAGACAAATAGTGTGTTTTGCCTGCAATTCTGAGTTTTGTTGCATAAAACGTTGGAATACACCAATATAACCCATTTTTTACATATTTTAGTTCCTTAGACAAATAGTGTGTTTTCATAGCATTTCTGTGTTTTGGTGGAAAACAGCTAAAAACTGATTAATTTACACGTTTTTCTTAATTTTACTTTGGATTCTCTATACTAGCTTGTTTTCATCAATTTTATCGTTTTGAAGCAAAATAATGTAAAATGACGAATAAGCACAATTTTCAATCGAGATAGTTTTTTTTCATAAAACACCTTAAAAACACATGAATAAGACGTTTAAACAAATATAGTGTTTTGCCTGCATTTATGAGTTTGGTGCATAAAACGCTAGAATACACTAAAATAACCCACTTTTGACATATTTCACTTCCTCAGACATATATTGTGTTTTGCCTGCATTTCTGAGTTTTGGTTCATAAAACGCTGGAATACATCAAAATATCCCCTTTTTGACATATTTCACTTACTTAAACAAATAGTGTGTTTTCCCTGCAATTCTGAGTTTTGTTACATAAAACGCTGGAATACACCAAAATAACCCCTTTTTGACATATTTCACTACCTTAGACAAATAGTGTGTTTTGCCTGCAATTCTGAGTTTTGTTACATAAAACGCTGGAATACACCAAAATAACCCTTTTTTCACATATTTCACTTCCTTAGACAAATAGTGTGTTTTGCCTGCAATTCTGAGTTTTGTTGCATAAAACGTTGGAATACACCAATATAACCCATTTTTTACATATTTTAGTTCCTTAGACAAATAGTGTGTTTTCATAGCATTTCTGTGTTTTGGTGGAAAACAGCTAAAAACTGATTAATTTACACGTTTTTCTTAATTTTACTTTGGATTCTCTATACTAGCTTGTTTTCATCAATTTTATCGTTTTGAAGCAAAATAATGTAAAATGACGAATAAGCACAATTTTCAATCGAGATAGTTTTTTTTCATAAAACACCTTAAAACACATGAATAAGACGTTTAAACAAATATAGTGTTTTGCCTGCATTTATGAGTTTGGTGCATAAAACGCTAGAATACACTAAAATAACCCACTTTTGACATATTTCACTTCCTCAGATATATATTGTGTTTTGCCTGCATTTCTGAGTTTTGGTTCATTAAACGCTGGAAAACATCAAAATATCCCCTTTTTGACATATTTCACTACCTTAGACAAAAAGTGTGTTTTGCCTGCAATTCTGAGTTTTGTTACATAAAACGCTGGAATACACCAAAATAACCCTTTTTTCACATATTTCACTTCTTTAGACAAATAGTGTGTTTTGCTTGCAATTCTGAGTTTTGTTGCATAAAACGTTGGAATACACCAATATAACCCATTTTTTACATATTTTAGTTCCTTAGACAAATAGTGTGTTTTCATAGCATTTCTGTGTTTTGGTGGAAAACAGCTAAAAACTGATTAATTTACACGTTTTTCTTAATTTTACTTTGGATTCTCTATACTAGCTTGTTTTCATCAATTTTATCGTTTTGAAGCAAAATAATGTAAAATGACGAATAAGCACAATTTTCAATCGAGATAGTTTTTTTTCATAAAACACCTTAAAACACATGAATAAGACGTTTAAACAAATATAGTGTTTTGCCTGCATTTATGAGTTTGGTGCATAAAACGCTAGAATACACTAAAATAACCCACTTTTGACATATTTCACTTCCTCAGACATATATTGTGTTTTGCCTGCATTTCTGAGTTTTGGTTCATAAAACGCTGGAATACATCAAAATATCCCCTTTTTGACATATTTCACTTACTTAAACAAATAGTGTGTTTTCCCTGCAATTCTGAGTTTTGTTACATAAAACGCTGGAATACACCAAAATAACCCCTTTTTGACATATTTCACTACCTTAGACAAATAGTGTGTTTTGCCTGCAATTCTGAGTTTTGTTACATAAAACGCTGGAATACACCAAAATAACCCTTTTTTCACATATTTCACTTCCTTAGACAAATAGTGTGTTTTGCCTGCAATTCTGAGTTTTGTTGCATAAAACGTTGGAATACACCAATATAACCCATTTTTTACATATTTTAGTTCCTTAGACAAATAGTGTGTTTTCATAGCATTTCTGTGTTTTGGTGGAAAACAGCTAAAAACTGATTAATTTACACGTTTTTCTTAATTTTACTTTGGATTCTCTATACTAGCTTGTTTTCATCAATTTTATCGTTTTGAAGCAAAATAATGTAAAATAACGAATAAGCACAATTTTCAATCGAGATAGTTTTTTTCATAAAACACCTTAAAACACATGAATAAGACGTTTAAACAAATATAGTGTTTTGCCTGCATTTATGAGTTTGGTGCATAAAACGCTAGAATACACTAAAATAACCCACTTTTGACATATTTCACTTCCTCAGACATATATTGTGTTTTGCCTGCATTTCTGAGTTTTGGTTCATAAAACGCTGGAATACATCAAAATATCCCCTTTTTGACATATTTCACTTACTTAAACAAATAGTGTGTTTTCCCTGCAATTCTGAGTTTTGTTACATAAAACGCTGGAATACACCAAAATAACCCCTTTTTGACATATTTCACTACCTTAGACAAATAGTGTGTTTTGCCTGCAATTCTGAGTTTTGTTACATAAAACGCTGGAATACACCAAAATAACCCTTTTTTCACATATTTCACTTCCTTAGACAAATAGTGTGTTTTGCCTGCAATTCTGAGTTTTGTTGCATAAAACGTTGGAATACACCAATATAACCCATTTTTTACATATTTTAGTTCCTTAGACAAATAGTGTGTTTTCATAGCATTTCTGTGTTTTGGTGGAAAACAGCTAAAAACTGATTAATTTACACGTTTTTCTTAATTTTACTTTGGATTCTCTATACTAGCTTGTTTTCATCAATTTTATCGTTTTGAAGCAAAATAATGTAAAATGACGAATAAGCACAATTTTCAATCGAGATAGTTTTTTTCATAAAACACCTTAAAAACACATGAATAGACCGTTTAAACAAATATAGTGTTTTGCCTGCATTTATGAGTTTGGTGTATAAAACGCTAGAAAACCTCATGACATATATTGTGTTTTGCCTGCATTTCTGAGTTTTGGTTCATAAAACGCTGGAATACATCAAAATAACCCCTTTTTGACATATTTCACTACCTTAGACAAATAGTGTGTTTGCCTGCATTTCTGAGTTTTGGTTCATAAAACGCTGGAAAACATCAAAATATCCCCTTTTTGACATATTTCACTACCTTAGACAAAAAGTGTGTTTTGCCTGCAATTCTGAGTTTTGTTACATAAAACGCTGGAATACACCATAAAACGCTGGAATACACCAAAATAACCCTTTTTTCACATATTTCACTTCCTTAGACAAATAGTGTGTTTTGCTTGCAATTCTGAGTTTTGTTGCATAAAACGTTGGAATACACCAATATAACCCATTTTTTACATATTTTAGTTCCTTAGACAAATAGTGTGTTTTCATAGCATTTCTGTGTTTTGGTGGAAAACAGCTAAAAACTGATTAATTTACACGTTTTTCTTAATTTTACTTTGGATTCTCTATACTAGCTTGTTTTCATCAATTTTATCGTTTTGAAGCAAAATAATGTAAAATGACGAATAAGCACAATTTTCAATCGAGATAGTTTTTTTTCATAAAACACCTTAAAACACATGAATAAGACGTTTAAACAAATATAGTGTTTTGCCTGCATTTATGAGTTTGGTGCATAAAACGCTAGAATACACTAAAATAACCCACTTTTGACATATTTCACTTCCTCAGACATATATTGTGTTTTGCCTGCATTTCTGAGTTTTGGTTCATAAAACGCTGGAATACATCAAAATATCCCCTTTTTGACATATTTCACTTACTTAAACAAATAGTGTGTTTTCCCTGCAATTCTGAGTTTTGTTACATAAAACGCTGGAATACACCAAAATAACCCCTTTTTGACATATTTCACTACCTTAGACAAATAGTGTGTTTTGCCTGCAATTCTGAGTTTTGTTACATAAAACGCTGGAATACACCAAAATAACCCTTTTTTCACATATTTCACTTCCTTAGACAAATAGTGTGTTTTGCCTGCAATTCTGAGTTTTGTTGCATAAAACGTTGGAATACACCAATATAACCCATTTTTTACATATTTTAGTTCCTTAGACAAATAGTGTGTTTTCATAGCATTTCTGTGTTTTGGTGGAAAACAGCTAAAAACTGATTAATTTACACGTTTTTCTTAATTTTACTTTGGATTCTCTATACTAGCTTGTTTTCATCAATTTTATCGTTTTGAAGCAAAATAATGTAAAATAACGAATAAGCACAATTTTCAATCGAGATAGTTTTTTTCATAAAACACCTTAAAACACATGAATAAGACGTTTAAACAAATATAGTGTTTTGCCTGCATTTATGAGTTTGGTGCATAAAACGCTAGAATACACTAAAATAACCCACTTTTGACATATTTCACTTCCTCAGACATATATTGTGTTTTGCCTGCATTTCTGAGTTTTGGTTCATAAAACGCTGGAATACATCAAAATATCCCCTTTTTGACATATTTCACTTACTTAAACAAATAGTGTGTTTTCCCTGCAATTCTGAGTTTTGTTACATAAAACGCTGGAATACACCAAAATAACCCCTTTTTGACATATTTCACTACCTTAGACAAATAGTGTGTTTTGCCTGCAATTCTGAGTTTTGTTACATAAAACGCTGGAATACACCAAAATAACCCTTTTTTCACATATTTCACTTCCTTAGACAAATAGTGTGTTTTGCCTGCAATTCTGAGTTTTGTTGCATAAAACGTTGGAATACACCAATATAACCCATTTTTTACATATTTTAGTTCCTTAGACAAATAGTGTGTTTTCATAGCATTTCTGTGTTTTGGTGGAAAACAGCTAAAAACTGATTAATTTACACGTTTTTCTTAATTTTACTTTGGATTCTCTATACTAGCTTGTTTTCATCAATTTTATCGTTTTGAAGCAAAATAATGTAAAATGACGAATAAGCACAATTTTCAATCGAGATAGTTTTTTTTCATAAAACACCTTAAAAACACATGAATAAGACGTTTAAACAAATATAGTGTTTTGCCTGCATTTATGAGTTTGGTGCATAAAACGCTAGAATACACTAAAATAACCCACTTTTGACATATTTCACTTCCTCAGACATATATTGTGTTTTGCCTGCATTTCTGAGTTTTGGTTCATAAAACGCTGGAATACATCAAAATATCCCCTTTTTGACATATTTCACTTACTTAAACAAATAGTGTGTTTTCCCTGCAATTCTGAGTTTTGTTACATAAAACGCTGGAATACACCAAAATAACCCTTTTGACATATTTCACTACCTTAGACAAATAGTGTGTTT